>NC_056726.1:1174094027-1174181527 GCF_019279795.1 Protopterus annectens | reverse complement strand
ATATAGCTGTCTATCTGTCTACATTTACAGATATATATATATATATATATATATATATATATATATATATATATATATATATATATATATATATATATATATATATATATATCTGTCCATGTGTCCATGCATGTTCGGCTCATATTTTGGCCTGTTCCTCATTCACTTGGCAATTGTCATGGATGATCGCAGCACTGAAGTCAGTAACTAGTGCCAACACTTTTGCATTTCAGACTCCTTCTACATGTGTGTCCTAATACATACAACTGTGTAATTAGCAACATTTTAAGTGTATTAGAGCATTAGTTGGCATATATCCCTATTTGTACCTGTTAGAAAAATATTTATTAATGTGTGTATGCTTAATGCTAATTAATAGTTAGGAGAATTAACACATTTTTCATTCTATTTTATATGCACTGTGTTATATATAAATTGAGTTTCATATGAGACTGAAAAAGATGCTTTTTGAAAACTGCAGTGTGCTTTCTGAAACTTGCAAGATGCCCTCGGACCTGGTAATTGCTAGCACAGCAATATTCATGTTTATGCCTTTTTGGAAATGTACTTGAGAAGCAGGTGCTTATCTGCTAGGTCAGGAACGAATGAATGAACAATACTATATTCTGTAAATGTAATGATTCTTAACAATCAGCTCTGTTCGAAGCATGAGAACATGTACAGCTGCAGAAGCTTAGAGATAATGTAGACAAAGGATTATTAGAGAAATGAACTGTTAGCTTTGTGCTTGAATTAGCCATAGTACCTTGAATGATAACATAACATGTATCTAACTGGTGGTAATCAAGGTCACTTTGTTTTCCTCAGGAAGTTTCTCACAAAAATTGATAAATCAGCAGAAATTCGTGAGACTGATGGTCAACAAGTGATGAAGAAAAGACTGGTAATTTGTTACGTCAGCTTGGTAGGCAATGTCTTGTTAGTGAATGTATAAAAATGAAAGTATTTCCTGTTTCTGGTTAGACAAACTGTAATAGCATGTTTCTGTCTTCTTGCTGCAAGATTTAAGTGCCTTAACCTGAACCTACCATGTTTTGATCATTTTTGAAGTATATTTTTCCTTTGACAGTACCCACAGTGTGGCATACTTTGTCCAGACTTCTTGCATTAACAGGTTGTGTGGTATGATATTAATACATTTCCTGTACTGTTGACTGATTGTGCTGGATGATATGTTTGTGAAAATTTTGTTTGTGAAAACATCAGGTTATGTGTATCTGCCATGGTTTAGTGGTAAATCACTTTCTGTATGGAGTGCAGGATCCTGGGTTCGAGTCTTGGAGAGGCAGTTTATTTGGTTGCTGGGCAGAACAAGGGACATTGGCTACAGAGTGATTAAGGCAATTTTAAGCAGTTGTAAGCAGGTTTGCATGAGTTTGCATGATGGTAAGCACTGCCAACCTCGGCTTATGTTTTCTTACAGTCATTTAGCTTCGAATTTCTCAACCTGTGTAGGCATAGCTTGCCCATGCGCAAACCTGTGCAAACCCACTTACCACTGCTTAAAAGTGCTTACTGCCACTTACTCCTGCGCTAATTTCTTTAAAAGAAAAGAAAAAGGGGTTGATAGGAAAGTGGTGAAAAATGGGGCACAAAGAGGGAAAGACAGTAGGGATAATAGCTGGGCATGTGCAGGAAGGGTATAGGAAAGGTCTATAGCTGCCCATTTCTTTTACAGCAACAGCTGTGCATATACACTAAATTTGCAGGTACATTTTGACCCTCAAACTCCTGGGAGAGGGGTGACGGCAACATATATTCATTATGATGCCAATTAGAACAGATTCCATGTGTCCAGTAGACACGTGCAAAATGGAGAGCTATGTGTGGGACGAGATTTGTTTGTGGGAACAGATTGCCCTTTTTATTTTTCAGGTGAGAATGGGATGTTAGGGAGGGGTAGTAGATATATTTGGAGAGGTAGGTTGGGTAGGTTAACAGACAAGACACACAAGATGCATACAGAGCCAGTATATGACACATGTGGGGGGTACACACCTTGGACAGGGAGGGGTGATTGGAAGTTGTAAGCACATGACCCAACTGGAAACAGTGGGACTGAGGTCCCCATCCATGGGCAGTCACCACTGCACCTTCATGGCCCTGAAGGTGGCTGTGCTGGGGGCTGTGTAGGAGGGGCAGACTCACCCTCTAATAGCATCACTTGGCCCTCAAGCTGGCATAGCCACTCTCGATACTCCAGATCGAGCTCCCTATGCACTACGGCCTGGACCTGTTTACGGGTGACAAGTTCCCCTCTGCTCCCACTCTGAGGGGGGTTGAGCCCCATCCCCTGCAGCGGCTCCACCCAAAGGTGGCACAAGGCCCACAGAGGAGGTGGTCCCAGGCTGGGCCCCAGATGTGCTGGTGCCCAGTGCCATGACCAGCTGAGGTGCGACAGGTGGGTCCACTGGGACCGGCCTTCTCATACGAGCTGTGTTGTCACAGGTTTATGACAGATATGGGTTAGTAACAGTCAAGAGCATTCAGGATTAGTTATAACAGCATGCATAGTTATTCCCATTAACCCAAAACACCAGATTTAACACAGTTGCAGAGCAAGTAGAACACATGCATATATGGAACAACAGTGGCCATTACAGGAGCATGCAGGTTTCATTGATGGCAACAGGCCATCAATATGGGTGTATTTTAACATGGCACATGCATAGAAAAATGTGAATATTTATAAACCATTAGGACATATGTCCCAACAAAAGTTTGGAGTGTACACATGCCAGCTAAGGAGTGTCATTGGGTTATTATGCACATATGGTAGGGGTGAGAGAGAGAGTTCGATTAAAAACTAATATATCCTTGTAGTTTTCACAACATTCTTAGTCACTGCAGTGATCTTTCCCTTACATGTATTATTACACTACACAATGGCCTTATATTGTACACCGGTATGTTTCTAAATTATTATATAGGTGACCTGTGTCTTACATACAGGAGTGACAGACTGCAGGTGTTAATGCAACATATGCTGAGAATTGCTGTCATACACTTTGGGTGAGGTGCTAGAATGACAGGTTTGTTTTCATATACATTCTCTATGTACATGTTTGGCTATCAGTTATATATCATTGACAGCTGCCTACATTTCTTGGATCATCACACTGAATTTTCAGGGGAACAGGGTATCAAGCTGGTGATATGGGCCATTTGTCTGGACATGCTGGACAGATTGGAACAGTTGTGGGGTATGAATATGCATGCAACTTATAATCTGAACATTCTATCAAATTCTGTACAGTTGTTGGGTGTAATCATGCATACAGCTTTCAATCTGAACATTGTAACAAAATCTGTACAGTTGTGGGGTATGGTTATGCATATGACTTAGTAACACTCCCAGGATTCAAACCCCTGCTGTGTGTGACAATAAATTATAGCTAATATCACAGTACACAGTACTATCAGGGTATTGATGTAATGCTTTCGACTATTTTCTATCTAAGTCTCCCTAACTTGTATGATATGACTGACCTCTTGGCACTTCCAACATTGTTATGCAGGATTTCATACCCATTTTATCTGCATACCACAGTGTGGGTGACACTGCTTAAGGTACAACAGTGCTATTTATAGTATGGAACAGATCACCAACATATAGGTTCATAGGTTCATAGGTAGGTACTAGGCTATCGGCCCAAGGGCCTATGTAAGCCTAGCCAACAAGGTTCCCTGGCGTACGCCACCCAAGAAAGTTATTTTCCTGTGCCAATGTCGAGCAGAGACACAGAAGTGATCCCTGGGGTGTATTTCCTATTTCCTATCCACTCATCAAGATTTTTCTTGAAGAGTGCTAATGAAGAACTTTGTTGACATAGATGGGTAGCTTGTTCCAGAGTATGGGAAGTCTCTGGGACAGGAATCTATCCCTCCAGCATGTCCTGTTTATTGTCATGACAAGGTTTAGGTCCCTAGAGTGTGTAGCTTGGAGGGATTGGTATTTCTTTAGGTGTAGCATTCCAACAGCTCTGGGTTTGACATAGCTTTATATGTTAGGAAGAGATGTAGGCGATATGCTACGGAGTAAAGCTGGCGTTTTTTGAGGCAGTCAGTGTAGGGCATTTGTTTGAGGCCAGTAATAGGTTCATAGGTTCATAGGTAGGTACTAGGCTATCGGCCCTGGGGCCTATACTAGCCCAGCCAAAAAGGTACCTTGGCTTTTGCCACCCAAGAAAATTATTTTCCTGCGCCACTGTCGAGCAGAGCCGCAGAGGTGATCCCCAGGGTGAATTTCCTATTTCCCATCCAATCATCAAGATTTTTCCTGAAGAGTGCTAATGAGGAGCTTTGTTTGATCTAGATAGGTAGCTTATTCCAGAGTATGGGAAGTTTCTGGGACAGGAATCTATCCCTCTGGCATGTTCTGTTTATTGTGGTGACAAGGTTTAGGTCCCTAGAGCGTGTAGCTTGGAGGGATTGGTATTTCTTTAAGTGAAGCATGTCCAACAGCTCTGGGTTTGACATAGCTTTGTATGTTAGGCAGAGATCACCTCTGAATAGGCAATATGTGATGGAGTAAAGCTGGATTTTTTGAAACGGTCTGCGTAAGGCATCTGTTTGAGGCTGGCAATCCTCTTTGTGAGGTATTTCTGTGGTGTTTCCAGTTGTTGCAGATGTCTTGTGAGGTGCGTACCAAAAGGGGAGTTGTACTCTATAATGGGTCTAATGAGTGATGAGTAGAGGGGAACAATGACCTCTTTTTTTCTGGATGAGAAACCTTTTGTGATGAGGTGTGCCATGTAGAAGGATTTCCTGACTACTGTGGCGATGTGATTATCAAAGGAGAGTCTACTGTCCACCTGTGTTCCAAGGTCTCTTATCACACTTTTGGTGTTAAGTATACTACCGCCTATGTTGTAGTTCATGGGTACAGAGTTTTTACCAAAGGGGATGACAATGCACTTTTTGGCATTGAGCTTTAGGCCATAGCTTTGATACCAGGCATCTGTCTCAGTGAGGCCCTTTTGTAGGATATCCACATTATTAGGAGTTTCGATTATGGCTCCTAGTTTGCAGTCATCTGTGACCTTTGTTAGCCAAAGACCTTCTATATTAGCCTGTACTTCAGAGAAGTAGATACCAAACAGGAAAGGACCCAGGACTGAACCCTGTGGTACTCCACTTGCAGGGGTCTGAAGTCGGATTTGGAGTCTGCTACTTTTACAGTGTGGGTTCTGTCAGTGAGCCAGTTGGCAACCCATCTTGTGACATAGGGATTTATACCTAGTTTAGTGAGTTTAGCTATAATTCCAGAGTGGGGGATGGTGTCAAAAGCCTTGGCAAGTTCTAGATAGGCTGTGTGAACCACCTTACCCTTGTCTACGGCTTTGGTGGCTGCTTCAAAGAAGTCTATCAGGTTTAGGAGACATGATCTACCTTTTACAAACCCAAACTGGGTGGGGTCCAGAGTTTGGAGATTACCAATGTCTTTGTTTATAAGTTCCATGATGACATGTTCCATGGCCTTGCAGACCAGGCTCGTCAGGCTAATGGGGCAGTAGTTCCCAGGGTCCGTGGTGGCTCCCCCTTGTGGAGTGGGATAACCATCGCTGTGTGCCATTCAGCAGGTACAAAGCCTGAGGTGAGGCTATGATTGAACATGGTACTTAGGTGAGGTGCCAGTTCGTTCTGTAGTTCATGTAGAACGCATCCTGGGATGTTGTCTGGTCCCATGAATGCTGTGTTCTTGGCTTTGAAGAGTGTTGTTTTTACCTGTGCAGCTGTGATTACAGGAACTTTGCATTCTTCCGGAATAGAGATGGGCTCTTTAGGGGGTGAGAGGGGGGTAAAGTTAGCACTGAACCTATCTGCCAGGATGTTGGCAATATCCATTGGGTCTGTATATTTAGTGCCATTGTGCTGTAACTCAGAGCAGATCTGAGTGCTGCCATTGAGATTCTTGACATAGCTATAGAATGTTTTGTGGTTGTCTTTAGAATCAGTGGTGATTTTGTTTTCGTAACTAGCTTTGGAGGATTTTATCAGGGATATCAGCTTCTTACTGAGGCTGACCAGGGAGCTCCTCCACTCATGGGATTTTACTCTCTTTTGCAACAGTTTCTTCCTTCTGTTGTACAGTTCATTTATGGCAGGGGATCACCAGATTGGCTTCCTTTTTTTGGAGGATAGCATCTTGGTTCTGTTAGGGATAGCACAATACATGCACTCGTGTAAGTGCTTATAAAGTGCATTTGTGAAGGATTCAGCAGTTGCACCTCTATTGTCCATCTGCATGGGTGTCATGAAGTTCACTTCTGTCTTAAGAAGCATGAAGTTGGCTTTGGAGAAATTATTTACCATGGTTTCCTTAATGGGGGATGGGGGTAGGATGTGGATATCTAGGGTAATTAGCTTATGGTCGGATCGGACCAATGAGGTGTTGACTTCAGGTGTGGAACACCGGTCACTCATGTTGGTTATGACTAGATCTAGGATATTGTTGCCCCTGGTGGGGGTGTGGATAAGTTTATCCAGGGCATTGGAGTTTATGAGTTCCAGAAAGCATTGAGTGAAGGAATTGGTACATGAGTAGTTTTCCCAGTTAATGGTGGAGTACTTGAAATCGCCCATTATTAGGGTGTTTGGTTGAGCCCTAATATTTTCCAGTACATCAAGAAAAGAGGAGTGGGAATCCTGGAGCATGGTGGGTGATCTGTAGAAAGCTACAATTTGGACTGCAGTTTTGTGAGGTACTTCTGTGGCCTTTCCAGCTGCTGCAGATGTCTTATGAAGTACATTCCAAAAGGGGAGTTGTACTCTATAATGGGCCTAATGAGTGTCGAGTAGAGAGGAACAATGACCTCTTTTTTCCTGGATGAGAACCCTTATATAATGAGGTGTGCCATGTAGATGGACTTCCCGACTACTGTGGCAATGTGACTATCAGAGGAGAGACTACTGTCCACCTGGGTCCCAAGGTCTCTTATCACACATTCAGTGTTAAGTAGATTGCTGCCTATGTGGTAGTTCATGGGTACAGAGTTTTTACCAAAGGGGATGACACTGCACTTTTTGGCATTGAGCTTGAGGCCATGGCTCTGACACCTGCAATCTGTCTCAGCGAGGCCCTTCTGTAGGATGTCCACATCATTTGGGAACTTGACTATGGCTCCAAGTTTGAAGTCATCTGTGAACGTCATTAGCCAGAGGCCTTCTGTGTTAGCCTGTACTTCAGAGAAGTAGATACTAAACAGGAGAGGTCCCAGGACGGAACCCAGTGGTACTCCACTTGTCACTGCTTTGAGGTCAGATTTGGAGTCTGCAACTTTTACAGTGTGGGTTCTGTAAGTGAGCCAGTTGGCAACCCATCTTTTGACATAGGGATTTATACCTAGTTTAGTGAGTTTAGCTATAATTCCAGAATGGGGGATGGTGTTGAAAGCCTTGGTGAGGTCAAGATAGGCTGTGTGAACCAACTTACCCTCATCTACGGCTTTGGTGACTGCCTCAAAGAATTTGATCAGGTTCAGGAGGCATGATCTGCCTTTCATAAACCCGAACTGGGTGGGATCCAAAGTTTGGAGGTTACCAATGTCTTTGTTTATGAGTTCCATAATGATATGTTCCATGGCATTGCAGACCAGGCTCGTCAGGCTAATAGGTTGATAGTTCCAGGGATCAGTGGTGGCTCCCCCTTTGTGGAGTGGGATAACTGTTGCTGTTAGCCATTCAGTGGGCACAAAGCCTGATGCAAGGCTATTATTGAACATGGTGCTTAAGTGGGGAGCCAGTTCGTTCTGAAGTTTGTGTAAAATGCAGCCTGGGATGTTGTCCGGTCCCATGGATGATGTGTTTTTGGCTTTAGAGAGTGCAGCTTTTACCTGCGTAGTTGTGATTACAGGGACTCTGCATTCATCCTGTATAGATATGGGCCCTTTAGGGGGTGAGGGGGGTAAAATTAGCACTGAACCTATCTGCCAGGATGTTGGCAATATCAGTTGGTTCTGTAATTTTCATGCCATTGTGCTGTAACTCAGAGCAGATCTGGGTGTTGCCATCGAGATTCTTGACATGGCTATAGAATGCTTTGTGGTTGTCCTTAGAATTAGTGGTGATTTTGTTTTCATAGCTAGCTTTGGAGGATCTTATAAGGGATCTCAGCTTCTTACTGAGGCTGACCAGGGAGCTCCTCCACTCATGGGATTTTATTCTCTTTTACAGAAGTTTCTTCCTTATGTTGTACAGTTTGTTTATGGCAGGGGACTACCAAATTGGCTTCTTTTTTTTGGAGGATAGTGTCTTGGTTCTACTTGGGATAGCATGATCCATGCACTTGTGTAAGTGCTTATAGAGTGCATTTTTTAGGATTCAACAGTTGTAACTGTATTGTCCATCTGCATGGGTGTCATGAAGTTCACCACTTCTGTCTTAAGAAGCATGAAGTTGGCTTTGGAGAAATTTTTTACCATGGTTTCCTTAATGGGGGGGGGGTGGGGGTGGGATGTGGATATCAAGGGCGATTAGCTTATGGTCAGATTGGACCAACGAGGAGTTGACTTCAGGTGTGGAATGCTGGACACTCATGTTGGTAATGACTAGGTCTAGGATATTGTTGCCCCTGGTGGGGGTGTGGATAAGTTGATCCAGGGCATTGGAGTTTATGAATTTCAGAAAGCATTGAGCTAAGGAGCTGGTACACGAGTAGTTTTCCCAGTTAATGGTGGGGTAGTTGAAATCGCCCATTATTAGGGTGTTTGGTTGAACCCTAATATTTTCCAGTACATCAAGAAAAGAGGAGTGGGAATCCTGGGGCATGGTGGGTGATCTGTAGCAAGCTACAATTTGGACTGTAGTTTTGTGAGGTACTTCTGTGGCCTTTCCAGCTGCTGCAGATGTCTTATGAAGTACATTCCAAAAGGGGAGTTCTACTCTATAATGGGCCTAATGAGTGTCGAGTAGAGAGGAACAATGACCTCTTTTTTCCTGGATGAGAACCCTTATATAATGAGGTGTGCCATGTAGATGGACTTCCTGACTACTGTGGCAATGTGACTATCAGAGGAGAGACTACTGTCCACCTGGGTCCCAAGGTCTCTTATCACACATTCAGTGTTAAGTAGATTGCTGCCTATGTGGTAGTTCATGGGTACAGAGTTTTTACCAAAGGGGATGACACTGTACTTTTTGGCATTGAGCTTGAGGCCATGGCTCTGACACCTGCAATCTGTCTCAGCGAGGCCCTTCTGTAGGATGTCCACATCATTTGGGAACTTGAATATGGCTCCAAGTTTGAAGTCATCTGTGAACGTCATTAGCCAGAGGTCTTCTGTGTTAGCCTGTACTTCAGAAAAGTAGATACTAAACAGGAGAGGTCCCAGGACGGAACCCAGTGGTACTCCACTTGTCACTGCTTTGAGGTCAGATTTGGAGTCTGCAACTTTTACAGTGTGGGTTCTGTAAGTGAGCCAGTTGGCAACCCATCTTGTGACATAGGGATTTATACCTAGTTTAGTGAGTTTAGCTATAATTCCAGAATGGGGGATGGTGTCGAAAGCCTTGGTGAGGTCAAGATAGGCTGTGTGAACCAACTTACCCTCATCTATGGCTTTGGTGACTGCCTCAAAGAATTCAATCAGGTTCAGAAGGCATGATCTGCCTTTCATAAACCTGAACTGGGTGGGATCCAAAGTTTGGAGGTTACCAATGTCTTTGTTTATGAGTTCCATAATGATATGTTCCATGGCCTTGCAGACCAGGCTAGTCAGGCTAATAGGTTGATAGTTCCCGGGATCAGTGGTGGCTCCCCCTTTGTGGAGTGGGATAACTGTTGCTGTTAGCCATTCAGTGGGCAGAAAGCCTGATGCAAGGCTATTATTGAACATGGTGCTTAAGTGGGGAGCCAGTTCATTCTGAAGTTTGTGTAAAATGCAGCCTGGGATGTTGTCCGGTCGCATGGATGCTGTGTTTTTGGCTTTAGAGAGTGCAGCTTTTACCTGCATAGTTGTGATTACAGGGACTCTGCATTCATCCTGTATAGATATGGGCCCTTTAGGGGGCGAGGGGGGTAAAATTAGCACTGAACCTATCTGCCAGAATGTTGGCAATATCAGTTGGTTCTGTAATTTTCGTGCCGTTGTGCTGTAACTCAGAGCAGATCTGGGTGTTGCCATCGAGATTCTTGACATGGCTATAGAATGCTTTGTGTTTGTCCTTAGAATTAGTGGTGATTTTGTTTTCGTAGCTAGCTTTGGAGGATCTTATAAGGGATCTCAGCTTCTTACTGAGGCTGACCAGGGAGCTCCTCCACTCATGGGATTTTACTCTCTTTTACAGCAGTTTCTTCCTTATGTTGTGCAGTTTGTTTATGGCAGGGGACCACCAAATTGGCTTCTGTTTTTTGGAGGATAGCATCTTGGTTCTGCTTGGGATAGCATGATCCATGCACTCGTGTAAGTGCTTATAGAGTGCATTTTTGTAGGATTCAGTAGTTGTAACTGTATTGTCCATCTGCATGGGTGTCATGAAGTTCACCACTTCTGTCTTAAGAAGCATGAAGTTGGCTTTGGAGAAATGTTTTACCATGGTTTCCTTAATGGGGGGGGGGGGATGTGGATATCAAGGGTGATTAGCTTATGGTCAGATCGGACCAACGAGGAGTTGACTTCAGGTGTGGAACGCCGGCCACTCATGTTGGTAATGACTAGGTCTAGGATATTGTTGCCCCTGGTGGGGGTGTGGATAAGTTGATCCAGGGCATTGGAGTTTATGAATTTCAGAAAGCATTGAGCTAAGGAGTTGGTACACGAGTAGTTTTCCCAGTTAATAGTGGGGTAGTTGAAGTCACTCATTATTAGGGTGTTTGGTTGAACCCTAATATTTTCCAGTACATCAAGAAAAGAGGAGTGGGAATCCTTGGGCAAGGTGGGGGATCTGTAGCAAGCTACAATTTGGATTGTAGTTTTGCCCAGAATTAGTTGTACTTGGATAACCTTGGATGCATTATGCTGAGCAACTAGCCTGGAGGTGTGGATATCCTTAATGAATATGGACACACCTCCGCCTTTGGTGTTTTGGTCCAGGTTACATGGCCGAAAAGTGTGGTATGAGTTATTAAAGCAATAACCCATGCCTGGGTGTGGATAATGCTGGATTTACCCACAGTTGGTGTGTTTGGTCACGAGGGCGAAGCCCAAGTGGCCAAACAAAGACAACCGTGGGTAAATCCAGCATTACCCACACCCAGAAGTGGGTTATTGCTATTATACAATGACATTATTTAAGAAAAAAAATAATTACTTTTCCTAAATAATGGCATTGTATGATGCCTCCTTGCTGCCATTCCACAGCTGTCTGGTATTCTGCTGCAGTTCTGATGTACTGCGCATGCATATGCCTACACGGTACATCAGAGCTGTGGGCAAAAGCAACGGAGAAAGCAAGATCTCCATTTCTTTTTACAAACTGTTTCACTATGTTAAATGGGTTTAACATAGTGAGACAGCTTTAAAAAAAGCAACGGAGAATCTCTGTTGCTTTTTTTAAAGCTGTCTCGCTATGTTAAACCCATTTAACATAGCGAGACAGTTTTGAAAAAAGCAACGGAGAAAGCAAGATCTCTGTTGCTTTTTACACACTGTCTCGCTATGTTAAGGGAGTTTAACATAGTGAGACAGCTTTAAAAAAAGCAACGGGGAATCTCTGTTGCTTTTTTTAAAGTTGTCTTGCTATGTTAAACTCATTTAACATAGCGAGACAGTGTGGAGCAACAGAGATCTTGCGTTCTCCATTGCTGTAAAAAAACAGTTATAGTAATGGAAAAAGTCCAGGCGACCGGACCTTTTTCCATTACTATAGCTCTGATTTACAATGTGCACACTGACCAATCAGCGTGCACGTTTTTGAATATTAATGAGGGGTCATTGTATAAAGCCTGGTAGTGCAGGAGTGCTCTCTGGAGCCTTGAACCAGGTCTCAGTCACTGCACAGATATCGATGTTCTCCATTTTAAGGAGTGCCTCGAGTGAGTGCATTTTGAGATTTTGACTTCTAGCATTGAGTAGCATTGCCCTCAGTTTTTGCTTGCCTGTTCCTGTTACGGTGGTGAATTTGTTATTTGAACCTTGCCTAAAAAAGGCACTATAGGGGCAGCAAGAGCCTTAGCCAGTATCCGGAATCCTAGGGGTGACAGGTGCAGGTCATCTGTGGCAAAGCATTGTGGTCTGTCAACCATATCATCCCAAGCAGACAGATACTGGATCCCCTTAGAATGACACCAGAAACTTAGCCAATTGTTGAAGTCAATCATTTTGTCCTTGTACTGCGGTATCATTCTGAGTGATGGCAGAATGCTACTCAGGGCTAGGGTCATACCTGCCTGGGCTACAAGATCAGAGAGCTCTTCCATGTCTCTTTTCATGTAGTCCAGGGAGGTACATCTCAGGTCATTCACACCAACATGGACAATGACAGAGTCATATTTGTACTTGTTGTGGAGTGACCTGAGTGTGTGGGTTATGTGGCGGATCCTAGCACCCGACAGGCAGCTGACAGTAAACTTCTCCTTGTTTAGCCTGGTGAGTGGGACATCAGTGTGCCTGACTATAGTGTCACCTATGACTAGTGTGTTGGGTACATTGTTTTGCCTTATTGGCTGTGGTTGAGTGGCACACTGAGTCTGTGTATATATATATATATATATATATATATATATATATATATATATATATATATATGAGAAGAGTAAACAGAAGCACTCCAGGGGTTATACATTTATTCACAGACTATTACACATTTATTTCTACTGGTACAACACTTTCTAAGGCTCTTATATTTATTTGTTATGACAGTACATGCAAACTGATTACTAACCTGCCTCGCGACACAGCCTTTACAGCCTAGCATCATGGGCTTGCTGGTTCATAGCCCACTCATCTGCAGCTGTCAGAGAAATGCAGTGATATTTAGCCATACCTATCCATAGTATACACAAGCTAGGCAATTATTTACTACTTAGTAGAATGAGTACTTAGTACTGGGGCATTGGGCATCTGCCAAGACTCCTGAATCCACTGTTCCAGTATATCCTCCCTCCACTGCTTCAGGTGAGCATGGTGGTGCCTGACCTGCTCACCAGTCCAGGGGATACCTGTGGCACTGGTGAGGTCATGGGTGAGACTGTCCCAGGCCTCCGTTTTATACTGCGAGCCCTGGTACTGGCCCTGCTGTAGTCTCTGATCATGGTGTTTTACCAGGAGCCATACCATGATTTTAGACTCCTGGATGCCCCAGCGCTGTGCTCTAAATTGAGTGCCTTCACCCACACTAACTATTCTGCCTGCAGTAGGAAGCTACATCCAGTGATGAGATGTATTCCTGCCTGTTGGGTTTAAATACTGCCAATTTCCCGCACTTTCCTGTGATTGACCAGTTTGGAAAAGACTAAGCTATGGGTACACCTGCTTACATAAGGTTGGCACTGCTTAAAGGGGTATACCACTAGGCAGATTGAATTGGCTCCCCTACACGTTGCTTACACTTACTAACTTCAGCTGTGCTGTGGTTAGCATTGCTTAATAGTTAATTATCACTATATTTGCCATTTGGCAATGATTTATTCTTCATTACAGGTTATGCATGTGTCTGGTATCCATGATTCATGCGTACATACACTCTATGGGGACCTGGAGACTTCTACACTTTATTACAATCACACCTCAAATCTATGCTTACTACAGTACTCCAGTTCACATTTTTATGTTATGTAGAAGGTTATACCACTTCAAACTGTACATAGATTCAGTTCACATGTTTGGTTTGATTTTCCTGTGGTGAGGATTAGTTTGCTGATAACTCATTTATATCAATTGCTGTGATGGCTTAGTGATTAACTACTGTGATGTAGTGTACAGGGTCCTGAGTTTGACCCTTGCAGAGGCAGTTTATTTTGTTGCTGGGCAGAACATGGGCCATTGGATCCAGAGTGATTAAGGTGCTTTAAAGCAGGTGTCAGCAGGTTTGTGCGGGTTTGCGTGATGGTTAGCACTGCTAACCTCTGGTTGCAGTTTCTTACACTCGGTTAGCTTCTACTTTGCTTAATCTGTGTAGGCGATGTTTACCCCCACGCAAACGCACTTAAACATGCTTACTCCGGCTTATTTGTGCTTAAACCTGCTTACTAGTGCCTTATTCATTATGACACTGACACTTCACATGTGAATTTAAAGCAGTACTCCAGTTCGCATTTAAATGTTATTATGTAGGGTATACAGCAAAAAGATGCAAAAATATGTTCATATACATATTTCACATGGAAAATGCTATGTGCTACAGTGGGACTCGAAATGGGAATGCCTGTTCGTTAGGCTGGTACTCTAACCACTACACTATTGCTGTGCTGCTTCATCTGCATATATATTCCTTGTTATCCTCTCCAGCCTTTTCAGCTGCTTTAATCGTAGCTAAGAGATGGGCTCACCTGTGCACCTACTGTTAGCTGTACTCGGGGTTTTAAAAAAAAATAAATAAAAGGGTCTCTTCGTTTTATTTAAATGTACTGTTGCTGTTGAACACATGGGGACTGTTGGTGGGGATATGCGGACACCTATGAGTGGTCTCGTTCATTTATTTACACATTCTTCTGTTCTACTTTGCAGGAGCATGTTTACTCTGAGAGCTCTGCTTTCAGACACACCCCCTGCACTCGTCCACGCTCCATGTAGCATTAGGAGTTCAGTCATCACACCTTCATTAATATGCATGGTGCACTGCCGTTTTCCTCTTAAAGTGCCACTTCCGTGCAGGACTAGATTAGTCCTGCAAGGAAGATTAGTAAATCCGGGGGAATGTCTCAAATATGTCTGGATGCTATACTGGATTGTAAGCATAGATTCATCAACTGAATGATTTCGCCATCTATGTCCCCTGAACTTAGTGGGAATAAAAGTGGCAGAGTGTTGTCTACAGACTTTAAAATTCTTTGAGTTTGTTCAGCATCTGTATTACTTTTTCACTGCTTCAACACATCAATGTAATGTTCTGACATCATCTTTAGGAAAAGATGTTGTGGTCAAGCATTAGTCTGACACGATGGTCATCACATGTTGATGCTGTTCATGCTCTGTATGGGTGTTTTGAGAAAATTAAACGTACTGTATTCTGTATCAGCTGACACTGAACAAGAAGTGAACACAAGGCTAGAGGCAGAAGGACTGAGCGAGAAAATGGAGAACCTGGAAACAATCTTTCTGAAAATTCTTTGGAATGACATTCTTGAAAAGTGAACAAAACAAGTAAAGTGCTGCAGTCAGATGATGTGAATATACTTGTTTCCATGAATCTTTTTGAGTCTCTGAAAACCTCTCTTCAGGCAATTAGAGACAAATTTAGTGAATACAAATTAAAAGCCAGGAATACGTGTCCAGATTCAGATTTTAGCTATGTGAAAAAATGGGAATGAAAGTGAAGTATGCATCTTGCTAGATACGACAGATCAAAAGAACAGGTACTTCTCACTAGAAGTGAAAAGTTCAAGGTAGAAGCATTCCTTTCTGTTCTGGAGTCTTATCTTTCAGCTGACAAAACGTGCAGAAGCTTATTCATTGATTGGGAATCTGTTTTCCTTCTTCAGTGAATTGAAAACAGTTAGTTCTAATGAGCTAAATGAAAATTGTGAAAATCTGACTAATGTGCATCACAAACACATTAATTATACCTTTTAAATGAATGTGTTCATCTCAAGCACTTCATTGTTGTTGGTAAAAATTGTGAGACTCTCCCTGTATTGTACAGAAAAATAATTTTGGACAGCTTGAAATCTATGCTTCCCAGTGTTGATATTGCACGTATAGTACTCATGTGCATGATGGTTACCAATTGTGCAGGAGAACGTTCATTTTCAGGACTGAAACTTATAAAAAATCAGCTTCACAGCACAATGGGGCAGCAGCGTTTGAACTGGCTTTCACTTATGTGTATGGAAAATGACATCCTCAAGACCATTGACTTCAAGTCAATTATAAAGCAGTTCTGTGCAAAGAAATTTCACAAACGTTTATGTTGAACACTTGATTAATAATAATATTTCATAATAATTTCATACTGTGCCATCTGCTACTGTATGGTTTACCAGTTGTAGTATCATTACTTTGTTGAAAGTTTTGTGGTTTTTCAAGGCTCGTGTTATATTGTTCAAATGTTTATGTTGACTAATCTTTACTGTACAGCATTTTTTTTAATGTTTAAACACTGATTTATTTGGAAGTATCAATAAATATATGTTTAATTTTATCGGCCATTTTGATTTTTAATACTGTGAGTGGTTGTGTAGGTAGGAGCCCCAGTGCACTTCTTTGCTTGGGGACCAATAATGTTGTTAAGACAGCCCTGCCATGGAGGTCATTAAGGAAAAAGGGAGGTTATTTGTAAAATGTATAGCTTTCCAAAAAAGGATAAGTTGAGCTTTCAAGAAAATAATTATACCCTGGGATTCATTAATGCCTACATGAAGTGTACACTAAGTGCACACTGTTCTGAGTGAATGGACAGCAATGTTCAGCACAAGCATAACTCACACCTTCCTGCCAATTTTCCTGCAGCGCTAAATATAGACTGTGATTTGTAAAGGTTACCACAAAGTGTAAACAACCCCCAGGATTCAGGAAGCTGAAAATTCCATGCAGGGACAGTGTAGGAGCTTATGCATGGAAAATGGCCGCCGAGCGATTCAGGTTAGTGCCGTTTTCATGTGCGCAAGTGGCCCTACACTGTTGCAGCATGGAAAACCGGCAAACATGAAAATCAGCTCATTTGCTGGTGAAAACCATGCAAACGAGGTGATTTAGTGATTTAACAAGCTGCCAGGTCTCCTCGCTACAACAGTGTCAGTGCAAAAATGTATTTGAAAAATAATTGAGTACATTTCTGCAACTGACAAAAACGGAGGTATGACAGCTCTTGCAAAAGCATGTATTAGGTACATTAGACATGCCAATGGCCAAATATAAGGCCATTGGCATTAAAAACTGATTAATTATTATGAAATTGAAACTTTTTTTTTTGCAGATCTCAGCCATTTAAGCATAGGGCAGCGGCGCTCAAACGGGATCATGCCGAAAATAAAAAAAAATGTGAAAACTCAATTTTAAGTTAAATCTGCATTTTGCCATTATAGTCTATGGCATACAGAATGTTAACAATGCCAGGGAGCACTGGTTGTCAAGGGGAAAGGGTCCATTTTAGTGCAGTAAATAATGACCTACACACTTGAGTATGCAAATGAGGGGAGTTATACTGAATCCCATATTTCTTCAAAGTGTCAGATTGTACCTAACCATGTAGGTGCAATACAACAGTGCAAGTCTAAGAGCTGGATGACTTCATAAGGGGGTGTGTCATGCTTGCTGTAAGCTCATTGGAGCTCTGTGACCCGTGTTCACCTTTAGCTAAGCACAGCTAAGGAAGGGAGTGTATCAGATGTGCCTGAGCACTGTGTACATAGTCTAAACAGGTGTGCGCTCCACGCACCGGGTTTTAAACATAAACAAAAAAAAAAGAGGAAATGGCAGCACTGTTTACATTTCAGAACTGGGTATGCACAGCGTGCCTTGGGGCTTAAATAGGGAGGAAGTGGGAAGGGGAAACAACAGTAGGAAGGCAATCAAGGAGAACTAGCATAGCTGGAAGATGGAATGTATCAGAATCAACCAATTACACTTGCAGCAGCCCAACATACTACTATAAACTATGCAAACACCTTTCAGACTGTTTTTTTCCCATAAACTCTACACCACTGGTGTACACAGATGGGAGATTTTTAACTAGCAAAACTAACTAAAACTGTTAGAGGCTGCTGCTGCTTTACTCTATCAATATGTGCTAGAGACTGAGGGTGGTGAGGAGAAGAATGCTGACAACTGACCCACAGTGAGGAGGAGGAGAAGAGTGTACAGACCCAGGATAACCTACCAGGGCCTACATGAGCTGGAGATAATGGAGCATTATAGGGTAGACAGGGACATTGTACAGCAAATTGTCCGGCTGTGCCATCGTCACCTCACACACAGAACCAACAGAGGGGAACCCATCCCAGTGAATACCAAGGTATGTGTAGGCTTAAAAATACTAGCCACAGGTACTTTCCAAAGACCAACTAGGGATATCATGGAGGTCTCACAGGCATCAGCATCCAGGGTACTCAACCAGTTCCTGGATGCCATAACACCACATGCCAATGAGCACATATATTTTCCCAACACCCATGAGGCATTGACCAGATGTATGTGTCTCTTCCACTGTATAGCAGAATACTGTGAGGTAGTTGGTGCTATAGACTGCATGCATATCCACGTCAAAGCACCACCCGGCAAGCAGGGTATGGTCTACATAAACCACAAGGGCTTCCCTTCCATCAACTGCCAGGTCATGTGCGATGCCCAGGGCATTATCATGAATTTGTGTGCTGGCAGCCCTGGAAGCTATCACGACTCCCACATCTGGCATTCCTCACAGCTGTATCAGGGGTTTGCCGGGGGGGGGGGGACATCCCATATGGCCATCTAGTGGGGAATGCTGGCTATGTACTGGAGCCATGGCTGATGACACCCATCAGAAATGTGCACACACCTGAACAAGAACACCATAATGAGGCACACGCACAAACCAGGATCATTATAAAGCGTGTGTTTGGGATGATCAAGTCATGGTTCCGCTACCTTGACATATCCGGTGGAGCCTTGCAATGCTCTCCAGCTACATATATACAGCAGCAGGACCAGCACAGGGCAGGGCCACACAGCCCTCTACCATTGCCAATGTCAGTACAGGCAAAGAGGGACTCGGAGGAGGAACTTCCTGAGCCTGCCCCTGTAGGCAGGTGGAGGAGTGCCCAGTATGCCCTGTCCTTGGCAAAGAGGCAATGTATATCACACACACTGAGACTGTAGTGACCCAGGGACTGATACCTCTATCCACCTTGCACAAACAGTAAAATGGATGCCAAACATGACACTACCTGTGCTTTACCATGTATGGGGAGTGTACTACATGCATCCAACATAGTCACCCCTCCAGCACCATCCTCAGTACTGGCCCAGCAACAAGGTAAGTCACCCTTCCTTTCAATTATTGAATGGAGTAGTATGTTCTGATAGTTGTATGTATGGTATGTATGCAAGCATGCAAGGAAATTGGGTGGCTGAATGGGATAGCAGCAGACAGCTGACAGCTATATGGGACAGCAGGAAATCCATAACAAATACTGGTGTCAACATACTAGGCAGTGGTACACAAGGTGACAACTCCCACCGCAGTACATGTGATGGCCCAAATAACTGTGGGTGTCAATAGGTCTCACACATGGATGTCAATGAGGGTTACATACCCATCACCAGCCTCACCCAGCAGGACAGGTGTAGATGACCATAAAGAAAGGCCGGGCTAACGCTCACAAATGATGGCAGTGGTGAGCAGCCCCCCCCCCTCCAGACTTACACAGACATACTACAACAGGTCTGGTAGTTGCATTTTAGTTCTGAAGGGTAAGAAGTCTGAAACTGAAATTTATGCCATTACAATCTAACACATGTACTCTACTGTTATGCCTCCGTTCTGCATGATAAGTCACAATACAATATGAAATGGAAGCCAACAGAGTAACTGAAATACCAGTACAGTCATTGCAAATGTTTGAAGTTCTTCAGATGTGTACTCCCCCCGCTCCCCACAATCCCATGTAGATACACAGTAACATGTAAGTCTGAGGAGTAATATCACTGGAACACAGATTGCCAGAGCTGTCCTAAACTACATGATAGATTGTTGCATGTGTACAATATGCAGGGGTCAGTGTGGTATGTTTGTTGTGTGGTTAATATTGCCTGGAAGTGGTCAGCATGTAAGCCTGGATGGTTGTGTCTCAGTGGTCTAGGTACAGTACTGTGGTCGACAGGGCCATGTTCCAACAACTGTAGTGCCAACCACACTGCTTCTCAGCTACAGCCATTTCAGCAGTTGTACATACTCACTGTCTAGATGCCAATATCTGTCACCGTTGGAAAGCTGGACAAGCCATGAATGGGGACCTATATAAAATAACTGTCAACTGCACACAACTTTAGAATTATACATAGAAGTTAGCATCACATTAGTTGTCCCTCTAGTATGGAATACTGGTAGTCTGGCCAATCACTGGCAGACCACAAAAGGCACAGTTATAAAGTAATGACAGGCTGCCCATGTCCACACACAAGGCAGCATAAGGGGAATGTCCCACGTATATCTGTGAGTCAGGTGCCAGTAGCTTCCATATCACACATGCACCCAGCTCACCCCACCATCAGCCACAGGTTTATCACAGGTCATATCCTTGGTGTAGAGAATGTGTACAGTATAAACCCATCTCTTTATGGGAATACATACATGATACTGCATGCTGAATGGGTGTCCCATGCAGGTGTGTCCCTAGTTGTAAGCAGCAACCTGCCTACATCCAGACTCATGAATCAGTATGAACAGGAAGGACTTGACAGAAACACCTCAACCACTTACCACTGTCACCCCAGGGTAATCCACTGGGAACGTATGAGTGACAGAATGCACTGGGCTGCTACAGATGGCCTGCAGCACTCTCAAATGGCAGAAGCCCATGCCTCACTCATAGTGCCAATGTACGTAATATCAAGGGGTTCTAACTAACAACCTAACACAGTAAACAGAAAACAAATCCAAGGCCATACTGACAAATGCCAGCAGCATGCCTACCCATGTCCTACTGCAAGAACTGTGGACCAGGCCATAAATACTACTGGGATAAAAGCCCAACTATAGGGATACCTCTGAGATACTGCTTTGATAATGTTAGAGGAGAGAATAATGGGGGGGGGGTGTACAAGCATGGATGTCATGGAGTGTGTGAAGTCGGAAACTCTAATGTCTGCCCATACTACCCCCTGACTGCAAACCCATGAATGAATAGCCACAAAACTGCTTGTAAACCACAATGTGAAGGTAAACTGACCAGATAGATGAGCCCTGCCTCTGGATAACCTGGGTGTAGCTGTACAGCTGAGAGGTATGGCCCCAGCAGAATATGGTCATTCCATGAAGTTGGGAAAAGCACAAGAAGGGGATCCCCAGCCAGCATACTAACAAGGTGCTGGGCCATTTACACAGAACCAGCAGTCTATTGTCTGTTCCTACCCCTCCACAATAGCAGGAGTGTGCCAGAATGTGTAGTCTATGCCTCAGAATATTTGTCTCAGCTTCATTCATCTTGTAATTCCCTGGTAAATAACTGTGAGCAAAGAATGATATCCGTCAGTAGTCGATGACATGATACATCACAGTGTAAAACAATACATATGTCAGAAAATCTATGCTACAACCAACCATGTTACACAAGCAGCACAGACAGCAAGAGTTACAGTATTCCCCGTATGTTACGCCCATTGTGTCTCCGTATTGGCAACCTATCTACATATATCCTGTAGAAACAGGTTGTTAGGTGTAACTGTAGCACACAAAACCCTTAACTGGAGTCCAACTCTCCCTGGAATGGATGCACACACTCAGTATAGAAGGTCATACTGGACATGCGCCTATAATTAGAGAAATTAAGTCCATCTCTGACAACACAGTGGACTATAGATATTTGTTATTCACAGATGTCTGTGCACACACACCAAATTGTACACCATTTATACTTCACACACACACACACACACACACACACACACACACACACACACACACACACACACACACACACTGGATAGGAATGCTCACGCATATCTAAGGCCAGCATATGTCAGACATACACACACAGAGACGAGGGGAAGAGAGAGAGAGAGAGAGACAGACAGCGACAGAGAGAATCCCATTATGAGGCCTTTCCCACCCAGTAAATATCCCATTGGTCTATATCACATGATGTGCTGATGTCATTCACTGTAAAAATTGCTTTTGTTAGCCCTCAGCACTATAGTCTCAGTGGTGTTTGTGATAACTGTGTAACACTATAGTACAGATCAGTGTTCACGTAGCATTTGCAATCTCAGTCCTGTCAAATGTAAAGTTGTGTGTGAATGTGTGTGTGCTTGTGTGTGTTTCTAGATGAATGGGTTTCAGGCCATTCACACTCATTACACTTCCCATTGCCCTACGTTAGCACTCCTGCTAATGTCAGTCACCCTGAAATAACCCTTTGTGCAGCTTGCAAGCCTATAAAGTCTGTGGTGCTCGCAATAACTGTGTAATACTGTACTGTAGTAAACTAGGTAGGTAGGAGTTCTAATCTTGGTCCTGGTAACTGTGAAAATGTGTGTGTTTGTGTGAGAGAGTGTATGTGTCTTTGTAGAGACATGATTTTAAGGCCATTCACATTCACTACACTTCCCTTACCCCTCCTTTAGCACTGCTGCTGATGTCACTCACATTCAAAGATACCTTTGGACAACTCTCTAGCATATAAGCTCCATGATGTTTGAAATAATTGTATAATACTGTAGTGTAGCAAACTAGTAAGATAGGAGTTATAATCCTGGTTCTGGTGACTGTGTGTGTTTGTGTGACAGAGTGTGTGTGTCTTTGCAGAGACATGATTTTGAAGCCATTCACACTCACTACACTTCACTTACCCCTCCTTTAGCACTGCTGCTGATGTCACTCACCTTCAAAGATACCTTTGGACAACTCACAAGCATATATGCTCCGTAGCACTTGTGATAACTGCGCAATACTATAGTGTAACAAACTAGTTAGGTAAGAGTTCTAATCCCAGTCCTGTCAACTGTGAAAATGTGTGTGTTTGTGAGAGAGTGCGTGTGTGTCTTTATAGAGACATGATTTTGAGGCCATTCACACTCACTACACTTCCCTTACTGGAGGATGCAGAAGAACAGAGTGAAATCCATACAATATTAGTGTAATAAAAAACTTTTAATCCACGCTTTCGTAACCAAACTTCTTCAGAATAAATTATACATGCTCTACATCACACTTAAAAACAGTTTTAAAATACCTCTACACCAATAAACACATATTTCCACTTAAACAATTATACAGTTAATCAATAAAATTTCAAAGCTCAGGAAGTTATTTCCTTATATAGACTCTACGGTCTTTCAAAAAACATTTAATATTAGCAGCATAATTTATACCAGGTTTTTTTGTCTAAATTTAATCTGATTTGCCATAAAGCCTCCTTTTGTTCAAGATTTGTTTTAAAATTGCCACCCCTAAAATCATGACTTCCTTGCTCCAGCACAGAAAACAAATTTGTTTATACATGGGACAGGTGATAGTATGCTTGTAAAAAGCATTTGTCTTGTCTTGTTTTCTAATGTTGTAATAATGTTCTTTTATTCTAGTGCATAAAGCTCTTGTAGTCATACCAATATAGAATGCACTAAAGTATGCACACATAACAATGTATACAACTCCTTTATTCTTACAGTTAAAATGCCCTGGAACTTTCAAAATGTAAGGCAAATGTTCTAAATTAACTAAGGGACCTTCAGAAATGTATCTACATATGTTACAGTTCCCACACTTATACATGCCCCGTCTTTTCTGCGCAGTATTGGGACAATACAAAAGTTTATTTATCTCTCTTTCTAGAATATTTTTTAAATTGTTTTGATTTTTATATACAAACCTTGGTTGGGTCCCTTAGTTAATTTCAAACATTTGCCATACACTTTGAAAGTTCCAGGGCATTTTAACTGTAAGAGTGAAGGAGTTGTATACATTGGTATGTGTGCATACTGTAGTGCATTCTATATTGGTATGACTACAAGAGCTTTATGCACTAGAATAAATGAACATTATTACAACATTAGAAAACAAGACAAGACAAATGCTTTTTACAAGCATACTATCAACTGTCCCATGTATAAAAAAAAATTGTTTTCTGTGCTGGAGTAAGGAAGTCATGATTTTAGGGGTGGCAATTTTAAAACAAATCTTGAACAAAAGGAGGCTTCATGGCAAATAAGATTAAATTCAGAAAAAAAAACTGGTAGAAATGATGCTAACATTAAATGTTTTTTGAAAGACCATAGTCTATTTAAGGAAATAACTTCCTGAGCTTTTAAATTTTACTGATTAACTGTATAATTGTTTAAGCGGAAAGACATGTTTATTGGTGTAGAGGTATTTCAAAACTGTTTTAAGTGTGATGTAGAGCATATATAATTTATCCTGAAGAAGTTTGGCTATGAAAGCATGGATTAAAAGTTTTTTATTATGCTAATATTGTGTGGATTTCACTCTGCTCTTCTGCATCCTCCAGTCTGTTTTTTTGGTTCTTGTGGTTATCCAGGAACACTTCCCTTACCCCTCCTTTAGCACTGCTGCTGATGTCACTTAACTTCAAAGATACCTTTGGACAGCTCACTAATATGTAAGTACTGTGGTGCTTGCGATAACTGTGTAATGCTATAGTATAGTAACCTAGTTCAGTAGGAGTTCTAGTCCTAGTCCTGGCAACTGTGAAAATATGTGTGCTTGTGTAAGAGAGTGTGTGTGTGTCTTTGTAAAGACATGATTTTGAGGCCATTCACATTCACTATACTTCCCTTACTCCTCCCTTAGCACTGCTGCTGATGTCACTCACCTTCAAAGATACCTTTGGACAACTCACCAACATATAAGCCACTCTTGCGATAACTGCATAATATTATAGTCTAGCAAACTAGTTAGGTAGGAGTTCTAATCCTGGTCTTGGCAACTGTGAAAATGTTTGTGTGAGGGAGTGTGTGTGTCTGTAGAGACATGATTTTAAGAACATTCACACTCACTACACTTCCCTTACCCCTGCTTTACCACTGCTACTGATGTCATTCATCTTCAAAGATAACTGTGGGTAGCTTTCCAGCATATAAGCTCCGTGGCACTCGCAATAACTGTGTGATACTCTAGTGCAAAACTCTACTAAGATAGGAGTTTGAATCTCAACACCCGCAATTGTGTGAGTGTGTGTATATCTGTAAGTTGAAGTATTTTGTGTCCATACACCGCTAGTACATTTCAAAGTGTAGTACTCTACAATGGCTGCTGATGTCACTCACCTTAGTGGTGTGTTTAGAGACTGTTTTCCCTATGAGCTCTGTGGTGCATGTGATAAATGCTTAGCAATGCAGAAGCCGTAACTATATAGGTAAGGGTTTGAATCTCATTCCTGGCAAGTGTGTCTGTATGTGTTCGTACCTTAAAGATTTTGGCCCCATTTACATCCAGTACACTTTTCAGTGCCCTATTTTAGCAGTCCTGCAGATATCATTCACCTTAGAAGTATTTGTTGGCAGCCATAAGCTATGTAAGGTCAGTGGTGCATGAGGTAAACATGTAACATAAAGGTTTGAAAACATAGTTAGATAGAGGTTTGACCCTCCCTTGTAGCAAATGTGTATGTAGGGTAAAGTATTTTATGAAATATCTCACCCACTACATCACCCAATGCCAGTATTTACAAAGGCTGGTGATGTTCCTCACCTTAAAAGTACATTGGGACAGCATTCATCCTATAAGCTCTGTGGCACATGTGATAAATGCGTAACACTGTAGTAGCAATACATAGGTAGGGGTTCAAAACTCAGTACTGGCAAGTGTATGTGTGTGTGAGACTCTCATCAGTATCCTGGGTGGGTGGTGGTGTGATTGTGTAATAACAGGATCCATTGAGGGGAGTAGGTTTTGCTAAATTATTATATTGATGACCTAATATATGTCCCAATGTCCACATTACAAGGCCAACAGTTGTCAAACACCATAGTAGTTGGTGTAAACAATCCACAACCCTAAATGCGTAGTGTCATGTGCAATAACTATGTGACAGTATGGAATAGTTAGCAATATAGGTAACCCTTCTAATACTCAGAGACCCCTCTCCACCCAGGAATCATACACAAACACACTTGGCTAGGCATCAACCACTATATCAGTAGTTCTCCTGCAAACTGCCTCACAGACAGTACCCACTGTGTGATTGCAGTGGACTCCATGTCAAACCGATGACCAGACATGACTCATGTCACACAGGGTACAGACCCTTGTCCTCTCATGTTTGGGATCTACCCTTCTGAGGTGCAAAAGAACACAAAGGCACCCTGGCTGAAAATGTTTGCATACAACAGTAAGGTGGGTAATAGCATTCCCAATCCATGTGCACAAAGAGCACTTGACACCTATGACTGTTGTCAGAACCCTAGGCATTGCCGCAATGCCAAGAGATGTGTCACCATTATGTTTGGGAACACCATGGCTCACATGAAGTAATACACTGGTGGTAGTCCACTGAACAGTGATGTTGTTATAACAGAATGGGGAATACAGGTTGACAATCCGCTGCCTGTTGACCACAACAGTGCCACTGACATCAGAAAGTAGTTTGATGTGTTACATCTCCTGACTAAGTGTGTGTTATTCAGCAAGTAAAAGGACATGGTCACCTGTACCACCTCCTCAGTAGCCCATTCAATGTGTACAGTGGCCCTTTTGCCATGTTCCCCACTGGATACCTGCAACAACTGTAGAGTCTGCAAACATACCCACAAAGGGAATACTATGCCTTAGACACATGCCCTGTATGGACAGACTCCAATAACTCCAATGAATCCCTGTATCATGCTGTCTATGTAAGCGCAATCACTATCTCAGTTACACAGCCATGTCTCACCAATCTAGGTCAGGAATGCTACATCTGAAGATACCAATCTCTCCACACAACATGCCCCAGAGACCTCAGGCACATTTCCACACTTCAAATGACATGCACGTGGGACAGGTTCACAACCCAAACACTGTCCATGTTATGGAATATAAATTACATATATGTGAAGTAGTGCACATCACTGGCCACCCACAATAGAAATCTGGATGAGTGGATGGGGAATACAATACCCACCCCTGGGGACCACTCCAGTGACTATATTCCTGAGCCACACTGGGGACTATTGTCATGTGGCCTGATGCCAGGGTATTCCCTTGGGCTAGCCTTGTAGAGACCCTATGAAGCAATGAACCTATGGATCTCAGTACTGGCAAATGTGTGTGTGCGTGTGTGTGTGTGTGTGTGTGTGTGTGTGTGTGTGTGTGTGTGTGTGTGTGTGTGTGTGTGAATAGATTGTTTGGTTGATGAATATCCCCTGTGGCAGTGGTTATTAGCAATGGGAGGTGTGCCCAAATCACAACACATACCATTCTCCACTCTACAACAAATGTTGTAAATCAACATATACCTATGTACAACCCTCAGCCCTATAATCTGTGAGACATATGCAATCACTGAGTTACAGACATGGAAAATCCATGCAGATACAGCTGTACCCTACCTAAGACATGGTGGATGGGTTACCACACTACCATACCCCTTGGTCTTGCTGCAGGGCCACATCCTGGTGACACACAGATGCCTAGAATTGAAACAGGATACAGCATGTGAGAACACATTCACTCAGCACTTCAGTTGTAGGGGAGAGAGGGCTAAAGCTGGCACTGAATGTGTTGCCAAGACTGTGGCCAATATCTGTTGTCTCAGGATAGGTATTAGCATTGTGCAGTAACTCACAGCACTTGTGAGTTACTGCACAATGCAGTAATTCACAGCATTTGTGTTTAATGCTGTGGAGGTTGTTGATGTAACTATCAAAGGATGTTGTGATTGTTGTCGGTGTCTGCTGCATGTCTGCCTTCATAGATGTCTGTAGGGGATTCCATGAGGGATCCCAAGTTGTGTTTGAGGCTAATAAGGGAGTTCAACGGTCATGAGACACCACCTTTCTCTGCCACAGTGTTCTCCTTCTGTTGTACACTTTAGCAATGGCAGGGGACCAATACATTGTCTCCCAGCATTTGGAGGACAGTTTCTGGGTTCTGTTGGCTCTGGCTAGTACCATGCATTCATGTACTTATTTGTACAGTGCATATGTGTATGATTCAACAGTCATGCAGCTATTTCCCATTGCCATGGGTGCAGTGAAGTCATCCACCTCTGTTTTCATGACTGCAAAGTCAGCTTTGGAGAGGTTTTGCAACGTGGTTACCTTTGTGGGGGTGTGGCTGACATGTTGAGTTCCATGTTGATTACAGCCTGTGTGAATCTCACCATGCAGGGATTGACATCTGTGGATGAGCAACAGTCCCATATTTAAGCAGTCAACACAGGTCAAGGTTGTTGCATCCTCTATTGGGGGTTAGTGTGAGCCGGTCCAGAACATTGGAAATGATGAATCCCAGGAAGTGTTGGGCCACTGTACTGGTGCTTGTCTATTTTTCCCTGGTGATGGAGGGGTAGTTGAAGTCTCATACTATGTCAGTGTTGCTTTGGGCCATCATAGGGTGTTGAGGAATGTGCATTGACAGTCTAGGGACATAGATGTGGACCCATAGCAGGCTATGGTCTGGATTGCACTATTACTCCAAGGCAGCTGTTCAGGAAGTATCTCCAATGCATTATGCTGGGATACTAGTCTGGAGGTGTTCCTATCCATAATGAATATGGAGACACCACCTGTGGAGGTGTGGTGTGGTCCATGTTTGGGGGCTGACAGCTGTGGAGTGTATTATAACCTGATACTGCAGGGCTGCTGTCTACTGCTCTGAACCACCTCTCCATTACAGCAGACATGTTAATGTCCTCCACTCTAACAAGTGCTTTGAGTGACTGCATCCTGACAGATGTCTACTGTTGAACAGCATGACCCTCAGATTGCATACATGTGCAGCTGTTATGGTGGTAATTACATTAGGAACACTACCTAATAAGACATCATAGGGGTGCCAAGACACTTAGCCAGTACCTGGAAACCCAGTGCTGACAGATGTAGGAGATATGTGGCAATTGTCATTGGGTTCTGTCAAGCATGTCATCCCAAGCAGAGAGGTACTGGATCCCCTGAGAATGACACAAAATACGTAAGCCAATGTTGCAGTCAATCATCTGTTGATAGTACTGCAGCATTATTCTGGGTTCATAGGTTGGTACTAGGCTATCGGCTCTAGGGCCTATACAAGCCTAGCCATAACAATTCCCTGGATATTTCTTCCCACAATATTTACTTCGCTGGACCCCTGTCTAGCAGGGCAACTGAAGTGATCCCTGGGGTGAATTTCCTATCTCCCATCCAATCGTCAAGGTGCCTTTTGAAGACGGCCAAGGAGGTGCTCTGCTTGACATGTATGAGCAGTCTATTCCAGAATATGTGGAGTCTCTGGGTCAGGAACCTATCCCTCCAGCATGTTTTGTCCATTGTGATGACAAGGTTTAGATCCCTGGAGCGTGTAGCGCTGAGGGATTGGGATTTCTTTAAGTGGAGCATGTCCAACAACTTAGGGTATGACATGGCCTTATATGTTAAGCAGAAATCACCTCTGAGTAGACAATATGCCACAGAGTATAGTTGGAGGTTTTTTTTTTATGGTCAGCATAGGGCATCTGCTTTAGGCCTGTGATTTTTTTATTGAGGTGTTTCTGTGGCCTTTTCAGCTGGTGCAGATGTCTTGTGAGGTGCATACCAAACAGGGCATTGTACTCTATAATGGGTCTAATGAGGGATGAGTACAGTGGGACAATGATCTCCTTTTTTCTGGATGAAAAGCCCTTAGTGATGAGGTGTGCCACACAGAAGGATTTCCTGACTTTTGTGGCAATGTGGTTATCAAAGGTGAGACCACTGTCCACCTGTGTCCCTAAGTCTCTTATCACACTTTCAGTGTTTAGTGTACTTCCACCTATGTGGTAATTCATGGGTACATGTTTTTTTCCCAAAGGGGATAACTATACATTTCTTGGCATTAAGCTTCAGCCCATGGCTCTGGCACCAAGCATCTGTTTCTGTATGGCCCTTTTGTAGAATATCCACATCATTTGGGGATTCAATGATGGCTCCCAGTTTGCATTCATCTGTGAACTTTGTTAGCCAGAGTCCCAAAGTGTTGGCCTGTACTTCAGAAAAGTAGATGCCAAACAAGAGCAGTCCCAGGACTGAACCCTGAGGTACTCCACTTGTTTCTTGTCTGGAGCTGGATTTGGAGTTGGCTATTTTTACAGTGTGGGTTTTGTCAGTAAGCCAGTTGGCAACCCATCGAGTGATGTAGGGATTTATGCCCAGCTTAGTAAGTTTATCTATGATTACAGAGTGGGGGATGGTGTCAAAGGCCTTGGTGAGGTCGATATATTCTGTGAACCGCCTTACCCTCGTCCACAGTTCTGGAGACTGATTCGAAGAAGTCAATCAAGTTCAGGAGACAGGATCGTCCCTTCACGAACTCAAACTGGGTAGGATCCAGTGTTTGAAGGTTGGCCAATCTCTTTGTTTTATAAGTACCATGATAATGTTTTCCATGCCCTTGCAGATCAGGCTCATCAGACTGATGGGATGGTAGTTCCAGGGATCCAAGGTGGATCCCCCCTTGTGGAGTGGGATAACTGTACCTGTGCTCCACTCAGTGTGCACGAAGCCTGAGGTAAGGCTATGATTAAACATGACACTTAGGTGAGGTGCCAGTTCACTTTGTAGTTCATGTAGTACACAGCCCGGAATGTCACCTGGTCCCATGGATGCTGTATTCTTATCTTTGAAGAGTGTGGTTTCTACCTGTGTGGTTGTGATTACTGTAATTTGGCAATCTTTTGGTATTGAGATGGGCCTTTTAAGGGGTGAGAGGGGGTGAAGTTGGCACTAAATCAATCTGCCAGGATATTGGCAATATCCTTAGGATCAGTATATTTAATGCCATTCTGTTGTAGCTCAGAGCAGATCTGAGCATTGCCATTTAGATTCTTGACATAACTATAGAATGCCTTGTGGTTGTCTTTGCAATCTTTGGCAATTTTATTTTCGTAACTAGCTTTGGAGGATTTTATGAGGGATCTCAGCTACTTACTGAGGTTCATAAGGGAGTCTTTTGCATCCTGGGATTTTCCTCTTTTCTACAACAGTTTCTTCCTTCTGTTGTATAGTTTGTTTATGGCAGGGAACCACCAGCTTGGCTTCCTTTTTTTGGAGGAGAGCATCTTGCTTCTATTTGGGATGGCATGATTCATGCCCGAGTGGATGTGCTCGTACAGTGCCTTAGTGTAGGATTCAGCAGTCCAACTTTTAGCTCCCATCTGCATGGGTGTCATGAAGTTTGTCACTTCTGACTTGAGTAGCATGAAGTTGGCTTTGGAGAAGGTTTTACAGAGGTTTTCTTACTGGGGGATGGGGGTGTGATGTGGATGTCAAGGGTAGTTAGCTTATGGTCAGACCTGAACAATGAGGGGGTGACCACTGGTATGGAGCATCCCATGTTGGTAATGACCAGGTCTAAGATATTGGAGCCCCTGGTGGGACAATGGATTAGTTGATCCAGGGCATTGTAATTTATGAATTCCAAGAACCATTGGACAAAGGTGCTGGTGCACGAGTAGCTTTCCCAGTTAATGGCAGGGTAGTTGAAATCATCCAGTATTAGGGTGTTTGGTTGTATCTTAATATTTTCCAGTATGTTTGGAAAGGTGTAGTGAGAATCTTGGGGCATGGTGGGGGATCTGTAGCAAGCTACAATTTGGATTGCAGTCTTACCTAGTGTTAGTTGCACCTGGAGAATTTCAAATGCATTGTGCTGAGCAACTAGCCTGGAGATATGAATATCCTTGGAGAATATGGGCACACCTCAACGTTTAGTGTTTCGGTCTTGCTTTGGTGGCCAAAAAATGTGGTATGAGTTGTAGCCTGGTATTGCAGGGGTACTTTCTGGAGCCTTGAACTAGGTCTTCATTACTGCACAGATATCAATGTTTTCTTCATTTTTAGGAGTGCCTCAAGAGAGTGCATTTTGAGGTTTAGACTTCTAGCATTGAGTAGCATTAACTTCAGATTTTGCATGCTTGTATCTATTATGGTAGTGGTTTTGCCCTTTGAACCTTGCTTAAAAAAGGCACTAAAGCAAGAGCTTTAGCCAATAACCTGAATCCCAGGGGTGACAGGTGCAGACCATCTCTGGCAAAACATCATGGTTTGTCGATCATGTTGTCCCAGGCAGACAGATACTGGATCCCCTTTGAATGACACCAGAAGCTTAGCCAATTGCTGAAGTCAATCATTTTGTCCTTATACTGTGGTATAATTCTGGGTGAAGGCAGGATGCTACTCAGGGCTGGGGTCATACCTGTTTGGGCCACATGATCCAAGAGCTCTTCCAGGTCTCTTTTCATGTAGTCCAGGGCGGTACATCTCAAGTCATTCACTCCTACACAGCCAATGACAGAGTCATATTAGCACTTGTTATGGAGTGACTTGAGTGCATGCATTATGTGGCAGATCCTGGCACCTGACAGGCAGCTGACTGTAATTTTCTCCTTGTTCAGCTTGGTGAGTGGGACATCAGTGTGCCTGACTATAGAGTCACATATTACTAAAGTGTTAGGTACATTGTCGTACCTTAGCGGCTGTTGTTGGGTAGCACACTGGTGTTGTTGGGCAGTACACTGCTCAGAGCTACTGCCACACCTGCCTAGACCACATAATCAGAGAGTTCAACTATGTCTCTTGTCATGTAGTCCAGGGAGGTGTGTCTCAAGTCATTCACACCCACATGGATACAGAGTGATACTCGTAGTTGCTGTGGAGTGCCATGACTGGCTGTGTCATGTGTTGTATGCTGACATGCGGTTGATATTCAGCTGTTACCTGCTCTACATTCAACTTAGTGAGTGGGATATGTTTGTGCCTCAGTATTGAGTTACCCGTGATCACTGTATTGTGCAATATGGTTAGTCTTAGGAGCTTAGGTTGAGGGGCACACTGTGTAGGTTAAATATGTGTCCCTTGGCATGTGCCATGTCATCGTGTCTGAGTGGGTATCTGTCTTGCTGGTCTGTGCTGCTTGGATAAATGTCAATTGAGTACCTCTATGAAGGTGGGTGTGTGGCTTTTCACTGTATGCCATATCTGTCAAAGGGGGTGTCATGGTGAGCTATGTGTTCCACATGGCGTGGTGCAGGTGTTGATCTTATCCTCTTGACCTGCTAGTCCAGTCTTTGCTGGAGAGTGCATTTGTCCACATTGGGTGACATACGGGTAACTCTCACAGGTCTGACTGTTTGGAGTTTAGAGGGGAAGGGTGTCTGTGTACATGAGGCAGTTGCAACAGTGCCTCAGAATGGAGAAGTGCACCAGGTTAATGGGTGAAAGCACAGAAAATGACCCTTCATCATGCCAGGAGGGGTGGACATAACTAGTAAGTACTGAGGCTACTTCTGTGATGAACGAGTATTTCTGATGGCTCCCAGGTGTGCCACACTTCTTGATACAATAATCTGGTGAAGTGCCAAGCCATAATGCTATTTGAGGTGCAAGACATAAAGAACTTGCACAATGTAAGGGTGGAACCGAAGGCAGACTTTCTGCCACCTGTAATACTATACCTCAGCTGTGCGGTTATCAGCAGCTTTGGCCATATGAAAGTTCAGTAAGCTCTGTAGCATGTGCGGTAACTGTGTAACACTATAGTAGACATAACTAGATAGGCAGGAGCTCTAATCCCAATACTGGCAAGAGAGTGTGTGTCTGTGTCTGAATCATGTACTGTCTGGCTTATACCACTTTTGAACTACCCTTCACACTTCCTCTTGCCCCAATCTAGTAGTCCTGTTGATGTCATCCACCTTAGAAGTATCTTTGGAGTAGATGAAAATGTGTAAGCTCTGTGGCGCGTCTGATAACTGTGTAGCACTCTAGTTGCAATAACTAGGTAGGCATGAATTCTAATCTCCCTACTGGCAACTGTTTGGATGTGTGTGTTTGTGTGAGAATCATGTAGTGTGTGAGGTACACCATTTTTGACCTGTGTACTACTCTTTACACTTCTCGTCACTCCAATGTAGTAGTCTTGTTGATGTCATCCACGTTAGCAGTACCTTTGGATTAGGCAGAAATGTATAAGCTCTGTGGCACTATAGTAGAAATACCTAAATAGGCAAAAGTTCTAATCCCAATGCTGGCAACTGTTTATGTGTGCATGTGTGTGTGTGTGTGTGTGTGTGTGTGTGTGTGTGTGTGTGTGTGTGTGTGTGTGTGTGTGTGTGTGTGTGTGAGACTGTATGTGCGTGTGTATGTGTGTGTGTGTGTGTGTGTGTGTGTGTGTGTGTGTGTGTGTGTGTGTGTGTGTGTGTGTGAGGATCATATCTTGTGTGGCTAATACCATTTTGATGTGTGTACCATACACTGCTAGTGACCAACTCCCGCTGCCATTACTTTATATAGTGTGGTAACAGCATCTGCCTCACATGCAGCAAGTTAAACCATTGCACAGTCCACTGTACAGATGTGTCTGGAATATCCAGATGTTTGCAAACTATACATGGTCGGAAGTTGTCTGTGTGCCTTAACAATGCCCATGTATGTGATATTGTAGCTAAATAGGCCACAGTGAGTGTACTGACACATATGGCAGCATGAGGGATCATACCTGACTGAAACATCATGCTGATATGTTTGCCACCATCACAGGTGGCCAGCCTTGTAAGTGCAATACATGACTCCAGGTGCTTGGTTTTACAAGTGAACTGTTAATGTTATGGGTCACATTAAAGGCTGGAAGAGGTGTGGACTGACATATTGTGGTCCTAATTTGTATATAACATGAACACCTTGCATCTTAACAGGGGTGTGTACACAATTTATATCCACTGTATACCACTAATGTGTTACACATGTACCTACCTTAGGCCAACAAGTGAACTGTTCATGTTATGGATCACATAAAACACTGGAAGAGGTGTGGACTGACATATTGTTGTCCTAATTTGTATGTAACAGAAACACCTTGCATCTTAATGAGGGTGTGTACACAATTTATATCCACTGTATACCACTAATGTGTTACACATGTCCCTACCTTAGGCTGTCTGTCCAGCCCATTTTGCTGGCCTCTGTTCAGACATCCTGGCACTGACAAGTTGTGATGTATGCTACAGGAATGTTGAATTCACATCAGATAGGCCCCAGTGGTGGCCACTGTGATGCAATGCAGTTAACCCCACCACAACTGAGCATGCACATAAAGCAATATAGCTATTACATAAAGCAATATAGCTATTACTGATAGTTGTGTGCATGGTAAATTGCATGCCCTTCGCATGCCTGGGCTATTGCCAGGTAACAACAGAGCAATGTCATACTCACCAGCTTCAGGTTGCTGTCCCATATGCAGACCAGAGGGTCCTAGGTAGTTGTGAGAGGGAAGTATTGTCAGCAGACTCACATGTGGCCTTGGAACAGGATGGATGTAGCATGTCTACACATTTACAGTACTAACCCCAATAATACACAATGTTCTGTCCTCACCATAGATGTGCACCGCTGTGCATTAGAAAACCCCATCCACAACTGCAATTGGACCTGACACATGGATGTAGCTACAATACAGATACATGTATGTGTGATACATTAGTGTACTAATCCCCACTGGGCCCTTACCTGCATGCTCCTTGTCCAGTGTGTATGTGCAACCCACCTTCACAATGCTTTCTTCAGCTTCATGGCTTGTGCATTGGCGGGTGCCCCAAGGTTGGCGAGGAGCTCCTTGGTGGGTGTCAGTGGAGGCTAGATGGCTGGGCCCCCACCTGTGGTTAGCCGGTCCTTCGCTATAGCAGCAGCCCATTAACGGGCATGATGGATGAGGTTGGTGGCGCAATGCTGCACCTGCTCATAGGTTTTGCTGTGCAGACCGGCATCATTTATTCTAAGGACCAGATTATTCCAGAGGGCAGTCCTCACCTGCACATCTTCTGCTCTCCGTCCAAATAACAGGGCATAATGTTCGATCACATATTGGGTGATGATGTCAGTTTCCCCAACAGAGAATGCTGGTAGGTGAGCCCTCTGCATGTTACTTGGAAGACACAAACAGGAAAAAGGTCACATGACCTCATACAGTTGTTAAATTGCACAACAGTGGATAGTACTTGCAATTAATCCAAACTACACCATAACCCTCCAATCTATCATGACTATAGCAGCTTGCATTACACTCCTACTTGCAAATAATCCAAACTACACAATAACCCTCCAATCTATCATGACTATAGCAGTTTGCATTATACTCCTGGCCTTGAGCTATCTTATTCCCCCCAATGTTGGACACTTAATTGCATAATTCTCTATTCTCCATTCATTTCTGTGTAGAGGGTTGACAGTGGCCATCTTCCATGTGGATGGTGTGTTGATGGTGGCAGGTCTGTGTTTGACTGTGGTGTGTGATGGAGCTATGACCACATGCCTGAATTCATGTAGGAGGCAGACAGTGATGTTATTATGCCCCGTGGAGATTTGCTGTTGTTGCCATCAGTAGGCAATACGTACATGCTCACCATTACTGAGGGGAGGAGTGTGGTTGATGTGCATATCCCCCTATACAACTGGGGTGGACAGGATGGTGATGTTCCCACTTAACCTGTCCAAAAAAAACAAAAAAAAAATCTTGCTTTTTTCCCACTTTCTGAAAGTTAAGAAAGTTCAGTTACAGATTTGCTGTTCTGAACTGTTTGGAAGTTTCTAGAAGGCCAGTGCTTGCTTGGGCTAAAGGGAAGTCTCTGTGTTCACCAGTGGGAGTGGTTAACACTGAACAGCCTGCCTGTCCCTGGAGGAGTGGTTAATACCTAGAAGCTGTTGTTTTATTGGCCATTTTGGGTCAATTCTAAACTCCTTGATCTCTCTCTCTTAAAAGCCTACAACTCTCTTTTTGCACAGTTTTGCGCACTGAACAGCATCGGGCAGCGCCGCCTAAACAGGTTTAAACTATTCAAGGCTCCACAAAGTCTGCTCTTCACTTTTTCCCTTAGAACTGTTCAAACTCTCAAAGTAATCACTCTTTTCCCTTTCTAAAGCCCTGCACTTGCTCAGCTCTTATTAGGAAACACTAACTAACTAAAGCATTACACCCTCCTTGACTTCTCATAAGTATTAGGCTCCTGATTGGTCCTTCCTGATCAAGTGAAAAATCAGTTCCCTTCCCTAATCTGATCAGTAAAAAACAGTTCCCTATACTAATCTGGTATGTCCAAGGGTCGGTTTCAAGGTTACTCTCCAGTCCAGCTGGTGAATCTGGGAATTTTGAGGCAATGTTACAATTGCCTTATGTACAAAGACAACCCTCTCCTCCTTCCAACCAACTCTAATACATGTGAGAGATGCAGTTACACAGCCAAACCGGAAGCAGAGCTCTCTCAACCCAAGACTGGCACAGTCAGTCAGGAGGAAAAGGTAACCACCCACACCACAAATCCAGTCTCACACAGACCTATTGCATCTGCATACCCAACACATAAACACACAAAAACATACTCAGAGGCTCTAAATAAAAATTTGCCTAAACAGCAAAGACTTCCTAAGCAGATAGCCAAGCAACAGCCACCCCTCAATAATACCCATGAATCACATATCTCACAAAATCAGTGTGCCTCACAGTCACAGCCCATAAGGTCAAACAACATACCAAATACACTTGCTATAGGGGACTCTATTGTCCGGCACACTGACGTCCCACTCACCAGACTGAACAAGGAGAAGGTCACTGTAAGCTGCCTGTCGGGTTCCAGGATCCACCACATAATGCAAGCACTCAGGTCACTCCAGAGCAAGTACAAGTAGGACTCCGTCATTATTCATGCTGGTTTGAATGACCTGAGACGTACCTCCCTGGACTACATGAAAAGAGACATAGAGGAGCTCTCTGACCATGTAGCCCAGGCTGGTATGACCCTGACCTTGAGTAGCATCTTGCCCTCACCAAGAATGATGCCACAGTATAAAGACAAAATTATCAGTTTCAACATTTGGCTAAAGTATTGGTGTCATTCAAAGGGGATCCAGTGTCTGTCAGCCTGGGATGACATGCTCGACAAGCCATGTTGCTTCGCTAGGGACGGCTTGCACCTGTCACCCTTAGGCTTTCGTATAGTGGCCAAGGCTCTTGCCACCCCCATAGTGCCTTTTTTAGGCAAGGCTCAAAGGACAAAGCCACCTCCATAGACAACCCAAGGATAAAAAAAACTAAAGGTAATGCCACTCAATGCCAGAAGTCTAAACCTCAAGATGCACGCACTCGAGGCTCTCCTCAGTATGGAGAAAATCGATGTCTGTGCAGTAACAGAAACCTGGTTCAAGGCTCCTGAGAGCACCCCAGCACTACCAGGTTATAACTCATACCATGTGTTTCAGCCCCAAAACTCGGACCAAAATCTATATTCATCAAAGATACCTACACCTCCAGGTTAGTGGCACTGCACGAAGCATCGGAAACCATCCATGTCCAACTAACAGTGGGCAAAACTGCCTTTCAGTTTGTAGCCTGCTACAGAACACTCTCCGTATTACAGGAACCCCACTTGGCATTCCTGAGACACTGGAGAATATGAAGGTCTCTCCAAACACTATGTTATTGGGTGACTTCAACTACCCAAACATTGACTGGGAAAACTACTCAAGCCCAAACACCCTCGCCCAATGGTTCCTTGAATTTATAAACTCTAATGCAATGGAACAACTGGTCACCACTCCCACAAGGGGGAACAACATATTGGACCTGGTCATCACCAACATGGGGACTCTATGTTCTACACCAGAGGTAAACCCCTCATTGGTAAGATCAGACCATAAACAAATTTCCCTGGACATCCATATCCTGTCCCCACCCCCAGCCAAGGAAATCACTGTAAAAAATTTATCAAAAGCCAACTTTGCACTTCTCAAGACTGAGGTGGAATCCTTCAAAGCCCCTGGGCCAGAGGATAATACAGCCCAATCCGCAGAATCCTTTACAAATGCATTCTATGAGCACCTGCAGGAATGCATGGATCGTGCTATCCCATATAAAACCAAGACTCACTCCTCCAAAAACAGGAGACTGGTCTGGTGGACCCCGGCCATAAATAAGCTATACAACAGAAGGAGGAAGCTACTACATGACAGAGCAAAATCCCAAAAAGGGAAGGCATCTCTGATCAGTATTAGCAAGAAACTTCGATCACTCATAAAATCATCAAAGGCCAGTTTCGAAAGAAAAATTGCCCTAGACACTAAAGCTAATCATAAGGCCTTCTTGAGTTATGTCAGGAACATGGGCGGAAACTCCCAGATATGCTCTGAATTGTTGCATAATGGTACAAAATATACCAAACCTACAGACATAGCCAACATCCTGGCAGACAGATTCAGCACAAACTTCTCCCCCCCTTCCCCCCCAAAGGAGAAAATGCCTATCCCAACTGAATGTAACCTCCCTGACATCACAGATGCACAGGTGAAAGCTGCCCTCTCCAAAGCAAAAAACACAGCATCTATGGAACCGGACGGTGTCCCAGGCTGTGTCTTACATGAGCTCCAAGAAGAACTGAACCCTCACATTAAGTCACTGTTCAAACTTAGCCTTACTACAGGATATGTACCCAAAGAATGGCGTACAGCTACAGTGGTCCCACTCCACAAAGGTGGTGCCACAACGGACCCCGGAAACTATCACCCCATAAGCCTGACTAGTCTGGTCTGTAAAGCTATGGAGTGTATTATCATGGAACTCATAAACAAAGATATTGGGAGCCTCCAGACACCGGACCCTACCCAATTCAGCTTTGTTAAGGGCAGATCTTTCCTCTTAAACCTAGTTGATTTCTTTGAAACAGTTGCCAAAGCCATAGATGAGAGCAAGGTAGTCCACACAGCCTACTTGGACCTTGCAAAAGCCTTCGACACAATACCCCACTCAGGCATCATAAATAAGCTTACTAGCTTAAATATCAACCCCTGTATCACAAGATGGGTTGCAAACTGGCTCAGAGATAGAACCCATATGGTCAGAATCGCAGGTGCCATGTCCGAATCCAAACCAGTCACAAGTGGCATATCACAGGGCTCAGTTCTGGGACCTCTCTTGTTTGGTATATACTTCTCTGAGATTCAGGCTAACACGGGGGGATTATGGCTGACAAAGTTCACAGATGACTGCAAACTGGGGGCCATAATTGAATCTCCAGCTGACACAAGCATCCTCCAAAAGGGTCTCACAGAGACAGATGCTTGGTGCCAGAGCCACGGCCTCAAGCTAAATGCTAAAAAGTGCATAGTCATCCCCTCTGGGAAAAACAAGGTGTCCACAAATTACCACATAGGTGGTAATCCATTAAGTACTGAAGAAGTAATTAGAGATTTGGGGACCAATGTAGATAGTAATCTCTCCTTTGATAATCACATTGCCAAAGTGGCTAGAAAGACCTTCTATATAGCCCACCTTATCACGAAAGGGTTCGCATCTAGATCAAGAGAGGTCATTGTGCCCCTATACTCGTCACTCATCAGGCCCATAATTGAATACAATGCCCCTTTTGGGATGTACCTTACCCGACACCTGCAGCAACTGGAGAGACCCCAAAAGTACCTCACCAAGAGGATCATGGGCTACAAACAGATGTCCTATGCAGCTCGACTAAAGAAACTCCAGCTCTACTCAGTTGCTTACCGCCTACTCAGAGGTGATCTATGCCTGATGTACAAAGCCATGTCAAACCCAGAATTAATGGACATGCTCCACCTCAAAAAATCCAAGTCCCTTAGAGCTACATGCTCCAGGGACCAAAACCTCAACACAAAAATAAATAGGACATGCTGGAGGGAAAGATTCATTTCCCAGAGGCTCCCCTCACTCTGGAATAGAATCCCAATTCATGTTAGACATAGCCCCTCGCTAACCCTCTTCAAGCGAAATCTGGACGCGTGGATGGGAAATCGCAAATTCACCCCTGGGATCTCTTCTGTGTCCCTGCTAGACAGAGGTACAGTAAACTAATCTTAAAAGGGTACCTTCTGTGACCTACTTTACAGAGGCACAGTAGGCTAATCTAATAGGGAGGCAGAAGCCAAATACACTCTGGCTAGGCTTATAAATGCCCTAGGGCAGATAGCCTAGTATCTACCTATGAACCTATGAACCTGTCTGATGCAGGCTGTCTGTATCCATGGCATGCGTGTGTGAGGTGTTCTTTACCCCCAGTACAAGGTGAATTGTGTTGTTTCCCCTGAGACTGACAACATATGTGGAGACAGTGTTGCAATTGTCCTTAGTGGTGTGAAGATGTCTGATTTGTAATCATAGTCAGCTTTGCAGGAAGTCACCTGTGAACTTACATGCTTGCTCAGATAGAGGTGGACTTGCTTCCAAGTTGTTGCCTGCACCTATGTGGCCCTGTACAGCCAATATAGCAACCTATTATGTGGTTTGTGTATTGCTGCTGTCCACCAAAGGGGATTACTTTACCTTGTGGAAGCTGGTTATACAGGTCAGGTACTGCTAAGTCCATATAGCTACAGTGGATATAAATGGTATACACCCCTGTTACAATGTCTGATATTTGTGCAATTGAAACATGACACCATAATAACTCATTTCAAAACAATTCAATTGAAAACATAACAATCGGGTCTGTGAAAACATATGGAAATAATAATCAGTACAATAAGCCTGTTGAATGAGTGTGCACACCCTTAAACTGATATGTTGTTAGTGCACATCTTGAGATGGTTACATCATTCCTTCATCTTGGTTTGGACTCTAACATCATGGCACATCTTCACTTGGCAATAGTTGCTCACCTTCCTAGAAACACCTTTGATTGTTTTTCAATGGAATTGTGCAGGTTAGGGATCACATTCAAGATGAGAAAAATTATGAAATGATTTTCTGTGGTCTCATTGTCATACAAGCACATGAACCTTGCATTCCAACAGGGGTGTGTACACTTGTGATATCCACTGTATATAGGTGTTGATATAGCTGTTAGTGGTAGGCATGGACAGAGGGTCATAACACAGTTGGACACTTCTCCAATTAATACCTGATAATCATGTCTACTGTAGTACCCATACCAGTGTCAAGGCAATACAACAACCAGTAGCTGTACACATTTATATCTGTTGTATCCACTGACACTGATTACACATGTGCAATGTGCACAACCTATGTACCTGATTGCTTGAAACCCATGTGATTAGTTTTGTGCCTTCCAGCTGAACATACGCATACATACATGGGCTCAGGGGATTCCTGGTATACATTTTTGTTCTATGTTAGTATGGCACACTGTATTTACAGTCTTGCTGCTCAATCATACTTCTCAACCTGTTATAGCAGTACGTCTGGACAATGGGACACATAAATGGGTGACAAAAGGGACATCACTATTGATACAGTATTAATATAGCTGCAGCATACATTAGTAAGTTGATTGCACAGTAGGCTTTGACATCACTGTGATAACCTGGATGATGTCCAACAGTCATAAGTAGGCTATTATGTTACATTGTCATTGCTCACAGACTTGCCAATGGTTTGGCTGACATAACACAGGTACATGTGTATGTGACTACAGATATCAGTCACAAATTTGCTTAATGTCCAGTAGAACACTGTACAATTGAATGCTATTAATTCAATATATCACATGCAGTTCAACACACACCTGCAACAGAACTTTACTACGCACATGCCCTATATAGGTCTCTTAGCTTTACAAGACAAACATGTATCATACTCATATTCACAGGTAACATATGGATATGTACAACATCCCATTAACTGGCCTAGAAGTGACACAGTCACAACTGTTTGACAGACACCCCACTGGTTGTCATATGTGAGCTGTCCTTTCCCAGGGTGAGTCAGGCTCCTGAGCTGTGATCCTACCTCGCAACCTCTTAGAGCATCACATCTGGACAAAACCTAAAATGATGGGGGGATAAATAGGGTCAGACCTTAAATATTCCTGTTACAAACTTAGGAAGTTTGTAGAATAATACATTTTGCATTACTGTGAATATCCTTAAGGATGTGAAGTCTTAAACTCAAGTGTTTATCATTACTTGATGACTTCAATCCTGAGCTATTTGTCAGAAAAGTACAGATTTCAGGATGAACAGACAAAAAACTACGATGGAAAAATCTGGACATTCTATGAAGATCTGTACAGTTGAGAGGTATGGCTGTGATCTCTCCCACTGCAGAGAGCTGTTCAGCAGGACATTAGTACAGCAAGTCTTGTTGGGACTTATATTTTTCCAAATCATATTCCCATTATTACAGACCAAGTACTACATTGAATTACATGCTTACATGTTCCACTCACCTTTTTATTTCACCAATGTCATGGCAACACCTCCTATAATTGAGTACTCCATGTGGGTGTTGGCCCTTTCCCTTACTTGTGAGGAAGACATCCTGGAGTTCTGTGAGATACTACCTCTTACAACAGGACTTGTAGAGACAAGCCAACTAAATGGTGGAGAAGGTTCAAGACTTGGGGGCAGAATTTGAGTATTGCTGTTATATATTTGGAATACTGCTAGCTTAACAGGGTTTGTCTGCACATGCAACTTCTGCATGGATTTCAGTCTGACAAAGTTCTGTCTCTGCATAGCTCTCAACTGTAGGGCTATCCACATAATGGCCACAGGCTAGCCTGTTATGTTTGGTCTGTTCCCCAGACAGGTGTTGTCCTTGGCAAATCAGTAGCATACTCTGGTGATTGCAATCTGTAAATGCTAATATCCATTTGTTTTTCTGACTTTATATCCCTCAGAAAAGATATGTTACAACAAACCCTGTAACACCAGCAACTTTCTCACTGCATAACAGCAATATTTCAAGTATGGCCTTTGGACAAATTTGTTACAGTAAGAGGTTCAGAGTGTGGATCTGATGTCCAACTGTGCTACACACACACACACACACACACACACACATATATATATATATATATATATATATATATATAGATTCACTTTATAATCTCAAAATACTGAAATATCGAATTTCAGTATCTCAAGACTATAAAGCCAAAAAATCACAAGCCCGCAAACCAAAACTGTGAAATTTAAAACCGCGAACTTAAACAAAACACTACACCAAACACACAAACACAAATACACCTACCTCCCAACACTATAAAAATCAAAACAAAACACAAGAACACAACAAAACAAACACACACTCCTACCCTTCCTATAAGAAGGGGGCAAGCCCCCCTGCACTCCCCATACCCCATTTTAGTTGCCAATAGGTCTCCCTGCAACTTAACCAGTTCTCTACTAATTCTGCTGTACAATACTTCTACATTATTTTTATAATATTTTTACAACATTTTTATAAAATTTATATAAGGTTTCTTAATGTCATTTATTTATGTTTCTATATACACATGTATAGAAGTATTTATTTACATATATTTACACCTTTTTGAAGGTTTGTGGAGTGCACAGTGAAAATTGTGTAACTCAAAGGGTTTAAAGATTTAAACAATGAAGTGAGTGTTTCACTTTAAATATTTGAAACAATTTTGGTGCCTTTTTTATGAATGGGGGTATTTAAATGAGGGTAAAAATGTACTAGTTGTTTACACACTTGAAAAAGCCCTGCAACTGAGTCAGGGTGAAAGCGCTTGTGATATTTAACTTTTAATAAAGCTCCATTGGACTACCATCCTTGCTTGGCGCCTGGACCGTTTTTCGTGGGATTTGTTACTTAATTTACAGTCTTTGTCTGTTTTTTCATTCATTTATATATATATATATATATATATAATATATCTGTATATATATATATATATATATATATATATAGACATATTCAGATATATATATATATATATATATATATATATATATGTGTGGTGGTGCTGCTGCGGTAGCATTGTCGCCATACAGTAAGACGTTGTCCTGTTTGATTCTCAGCTAGAGCGTCTTCTGTGTGGAGACATGCGTGAATGGGCATACCTTTGTTGAAGGTTGTGCGTCAGGGCCAGCAACTCGGCATGCAAAAATCTACTGCCAATCATTAGCAGACCGGAGTTCCACTGTGGCGACCCCTAACCGGGAAAAGCCGAAAGATGCAACATATATATATATATATATATATATATATATATATATATATATATAAAATTTGTTTTAGGTATATACAGAGATATTTATATATATATGTATGTATTTATTTACTTATATATATATATATATATATATATATATATATATATATATATATATTGTATGTGTATTTTTTATATGTGTATCTCTACATATATTAATATATATAATATATAATTAATATATATATATATATATATATATATATATATATATATATATATGCACACACACACACACACACACACACACACACACACACACACATATATATATATATATATATATATGTGTGTGTGTGTGTGCGTGTGTATGCATCTCCATACACATATACATTTATATATATGTACAAAACTTGACTAATGTTAACAAACCTTTTCCCTACTGTTGAATGACTATGCTGAATGATATGTTTGAAAAAACATCAAACCAATCTATAGCTCAGATTAGTAGTAAATTGCTGTGGTTATGGTGTGCAGGGTCTTGGGTTCAAGTCTTGAAAGGGTTGATTATTTTGTTGCTGGGAAGAACAAGGGCTGTTGAACATAGAGTGATTAAAGCACTTTTAAGCAGTTGTAAACAGGTTTGCACAGGTGTGCGTGGCAGTAAGCAATGCTAACTTCTGGTTAATTTTGCTGACAGCCTTAAAAGTGCTTAATCTGTGTAGGCATCACTTAGCACTGTGCAGACAGGCGTACTCCCATGTATTACTGCTTACTTGCACTTACCCCTATGCTAATTTCTTTAAAAGAAAAGAAAAAAAGAGGTGATAGGAAATTGGTGAAGAAGGGGATATAAAGAGGGAAAAACAATATGAAATATAGCTAAGGATGTGCAGGATGGGTGTAGAGAAGGTCCATAGCTGTCCATTTCTTCTACACCAACAGCTGTGCATATATACTGAATTTGGAGGTATATTTGGACACTCAAAGCCCTGAGAGAAGGGTGAGGACAACAATAATGTGTTGTGAAGCCAATTAGACCAGATTACATGTGTCCAGTGGGCATGTGTGAAATGGATAGCTATGTATGGGGCAACAATTTTTTGAGATGAACAGATTTCCCTTTTTTAAGGTGAGAGTGAGATGTTGGGGAAGGATAGTAGGTATATTTGTGGAGGTAGGTTGGGTAGGAAGACAGCCAAGACAGACAAGACAGCATACAGGGGTGGTATATGACACATGTGGGGGGTAAACACCTTGGACGAGGTGGGGTGTTTGGTAATCAGAAGCCCATGAGCTCCCAAATGGATACAGTGGGACTGAGGCCCCCACCCATGGGAGTCGTTCCTTTTTTCCTGATCCATGCTTTACAACAGCTTAATTTTCTGCTGTGAAGCTTCAGACCTGTTTTTTATTGAGTTATTACATTAATTCCATGTTGGAAAATGTTCATTCTCCAGTGAGGTATCAATGTACGAATCATCCATGATCTAAGATTTATTGATGGCCAATGTTTCCTAACGGAACCTTTATATTAGAGACATTTATTTTAGCATAATTTCTGAAGCTGGTAAAATTTAGTCGATCACTTGGTACATGTTTGTCTGTTGTCTTCCGGTGGATTCATGTCTTATCTCTAGATCAATGTAGAACTTCAGTCATTAATTAACCAAGACAAAACTGATTCATACTTTTCTGGTCTTGAATAGATACAAGGGATTTTCTACTGTTAGTAATATAATGCATCACTGCCCTTGTTGTGCTAATTTATATTACCTTATATTTTTCTTCATTTGGGAGATAGTTGATTGTAAAAAAGAAAAAAAAAACATTATATTGTATATTACTGATGACAGGTAGCACTGCTGACCCTTCATAGTGTCACTATCACACAATGCTTGAATATCTGTTATGAGCCTCAGCTGGAGTGCCTTCTATGCAAGTATTTATTTCTTCTTAATGGCCATGCATGTTTTAACTGGGTTTTTTGGATTCTTCAGCATTTCAAAAGGCAGCTGACAGATGAATTAGAAATCCCCTAAACTGCTCTTAATCATCTGTGTGTGTGCAGTCTGGGGGTGTGACTCTACATTCTGCAAAGGGCTGGCATATCATCCAGTACTGATGCTCAGCCTTATACACACTGCATGCTGGAATACACTCTGGAGCTCCTCCAAATCAGAAGATGAAGTATTGAGAATTGAATGAATGAATTACTTATAGCAGAAAAAGATTCTACTCAATTTTACTATTAACATTTACTTTTAGTCTTCCCTAATATTTATTTATTTTTATTTTTTTATTTTACATTTGTTTACCAGGAAAGTCCCACTGGCTGGAAAAAACATTTTCAGCGAAGGCCTAGGGAGAAAAGCTCCACAAAGAGCAATGGTAATAAAACAATACGTACATAGTGAGATTAAGAAATAAACAATATAAACAGTAACAATCTAAGTACAGTATGTTGCAGGTATAATCTCCAGAACAGTAGATACAAATACTTTGAATCATAAGTTGCAACTACAGTATTTCAGTAGAAAGATAGCAGCTACACATTTAGAAATATTTAAGGCAGAACTTTCTTAGCAAACTAATTATTTATCTGAACAGGATGAAAAGAGGAAGAAATACTCATGTGATTTAATGGTGGTATTGCTAATATGTTGGGTAAAGCTGAGTGGGAAGAACAGGATGGGAGGATACTTAGTCTGGTCTGTTGCAGGAGCATAACCATTTTTTAGCTAAATGGGTTTTGAGAAGTTTTTTTTTTAACTGTTGTTAATTAATAATATTAATTTGCCTTTTTTACCCATTTGTCCAAGGCCATTTTTTTCATCTTTGTCAATTTATATGCTATATGTAAGATTATGCTCAACAGGGTTTTAAGGTTGAAAGTAATTCTGTTACAAATATGTAACATAAATGAGGTATAAAATAAAGTTTGCTTAAATGCAGAAACAGAGTTAAGTAATATGTGATCAGCAACCATACTAAATGACTGCCTTGGAAAATAAGAAATCTGCTAAATGGATATTTTTCCTTACAGATTTAAAAACAGGATGTATGCAAGAGAAACAATGCAAAATATGCGTTTAAAGAACACTGTGACAATGTGTTTCCTTAAAAAACATGTTTTTCTGCATATAAAAAGAATGGACACAATATGTTTCCTTAAAAACATGTTTTTCTGAATATAAAAAGAATGGACAACAGGACATGTTTACGACACTGTTGCAATGTGTTTCCTTAAAAAAGATGTTCTTATACAAAGATACAAATAGAATACTAAAGACAAAAAACAGGATGTTCACACTGTCATAAAAGCTGAAAAATAATATCATTAAGTCAGCAGTTTGTGTCAGCATCTGCAACAATCAGTATTGTTTCTACAGGATGAGCAATTCTCCATAGGTTCATAGGTTCATAGGTTCATACTAGGCTATCTTCCCTAGGGCATTTATAAGCCTAGCCAAAGTGTGTTTGGCTTTCACCACCCATTTTAAATTAATTTTGCTATGCCCTTTTTCGAGGTTAGTATACTGTGCCTCTGTCTAACAGTGACACAGAAGTGATACCCGGGGTAAACCTACGATCTCCCATCCACGCATCAAGATTCCTCTTGAAGAGAGTCAATGAGGGACTTTGCCTAACCTGGACTGGGATTTTATTCCAGAGTGAAGGGAGCCTCTGGGTTATGAATCTGTCCCTCCAGCATGTCCTATTTATTTCAGTGCTGAGGTTCAAGTCTCTCAAGCACGTAGCTCGATGGGATTTGGATTTTCTGAGGTGCAGCATGTCCATTAATTCCGGGTAGGACATGGCTTTATACGTCAGGCACAGATCGCCTCTGAGCAGGCGGTATGCCACTGAGTAGAGCTGGAGTTTCTTTAACCGGGCAGCATATGGCATTTGTTTGAGCCCTTTGATCCTCTTGGTGAGGTACTTTTGGGGTCTTTCCAGTTGCTGCAGGTGTCTGGTAAGATACATCCCAAAAGGGGTATTGTACTCAATTATGGGCCTGATGAGGGATGAGTAAAGATGCACGATGACCTCCCCTGATCTAGATGTGAATCCCTTTATGATTAGGTGGGCTATATAAAATGTTTTTCTAACCACTTTGGCCATGTGGTTGTCAAATGAGAGATTGCTATCAACATGTGTCCCCAGGTCCCTAATTACTTCTTCTGTACTTAATGGATTACCACCTATGTGGTAATTTGTGGGCACTTTGTTTTTGCCAAAGGGGATGACTATACACTTTTTGGCATTTAGCTTGAGGCCATGGCTCTGGCACAAGTTGTCTGTTTCTATGAGGCCCTTTTGGAGGATGTTTGTGTCGGCTGGAGAGTCGATTATGGTGCCCAGTTTGCAGTCATCTGCGAACTTGGTCAGCCACAGTCCTTCCGTGTTGGCCTGTACCTCCGGGAAATATATACCGAACAAGAGAGGTCCCAGGACTGAGCCTTGTGGGACGCCACTTGTAACTGGTTTGGAGTCTGACATGGCTCCAGCAATTCTAACCATGTGGGTTCTGTCCTTGAGCCAGTTTGCAACCCATCTAGTGACATAGGAGTTTATGTTTAAGCTGGTGAGCTTATCTATAATGCCCGAGTGGGGTATTGTATCGAAGGCTTTTGTGAGGTCCAGGTAGGCTGTGTGAACCACCTTCCCCTCGTCAATGGCCTTGGTGACTGTTTCAAAGAAATCAACCAGGTTTAAGAGACAGGATCTGCCCTTAACAAAGCCGAACTGGGTAGGATCTTCTAGTGTCTGTAGGTCCCCAATATCTTTATTTATGAGGTCCATGATGATCCTTTCCATAGCTTTGCAGACCAAGCTAGTCAGGCTTATGGGACGATAGTTTCCAGGATCCGTTGAGGCACCACCTTTGTAGAGAGGGACCACTGTTGCTGTACGCCACTCTTTGGGTACATATCCTGTAGTAAGGCTGAGATTGAACAGTAGTTTTATGCTTGGGTTTAGCTCTTCTTGGAGTTCATGTAGGATGCTGCCCGGGACACCGTCTGGTCCCATTGATGCTGTGTTTTTTGCTTTGGAGAGGGCAGCTCTTACCTGAGCATCTGAGATGTCAGGGGGGCAGCACTCTGCTGGGATAGATATTTGCCCTTTTGGTGGGGTGGGGGGGGAGAAGTTTGTGCTGAACCTGTCAGTTAGGATGTTGGCAATGTCTGTGGGTTCGGTGTATTTTTTGTCATTTTGGACTAATTCTGAGCAAATCTGGGAATTCCCACCCAGGTTCCTAACAAAACTAAAGAAAGCCTTGTGATTATCCTTAGTGTCCTGTGTATTTTTTCTCTCGAAGCTGGCCTTAGACAATTTTATGAGTGCCCATAGTTTTTTGCTAATACTGATCAGAGATGCCCTCCCTTTTTGGGATTTTCCTCTATCATGTAGTAGCGTCCTCCTTCTATTGTATAGTTTGTTTATGGCTGGGGTCAACCAGACAGGACATCTGCCTTTGGAGGATTGGGTCTTGCTTTTATTTGGGATTGCATGATCCATGCATTCCTGAAAGTGTTCATAGAATGCGTTTATAAAGGATTCTGCGGTCTGGGCCGTATTTTCCACAGGCCCGGGGGCTTTGAAGGATTCCACCTTGGTTTTGAGGAGTGTGAAATTTGCTTTAGAGAAGTTTTTCACTGTGGTTTTTAGGACAGGGGGTGGAGTCAGGATGTGAATATCCAGTGAGATTAGTTTATGGTCTGATCTTACCAGTGAGGGATACACTTCTGGTCTGGAGCATAGAGTCCCCATGTTGGTGATGATCAGGTCCAGTATGTTTTCCCCTCTTGTGGGAGTGGTAACAAGTTGTTCCATAGCATTTGAGTTTATAAATTCTAGGAATATTTGGGCTAGGGTGTTGGAGCTAGAGTAATGCTCCCAGTCTATGTTTGGGTAGTTGAAGTCGCCCAATATAATGGTGTTTGGAGAGACCTTCATATTTTCCAGTGTTCTCAGGAAGGCCGAGTGGGGTTCCTGGGTTTGGGACGGTAGTCTGTAGCAGGCTATAAAGTGGAAGGCAGTTTTACCCACTGTTAGTTGCACATGGATAGTCTCTGATGCTTCGTGCTGTGCCACCAACCTGGAGGTGTGGGTATCTTTGATGAATATTGATACTCCCCCTCCTTTTGTGGTTCGGTCCTAGTTTTGGGGCCGAAAAGCATGGTATGAGGTATAACCCGGTAGTGCTGGGGTGCTCTCAGTTTACTCTTAGTTTCTTATCCCTTGTGATACCCATGGAGGTCGGTTTGTCTTTTGAGCCTTGCCTAAAAAAGGCACTATGGGGGTAGAAAGAGCCTTTGACAATATCCGAAAGCCCAGGGATGACAGGTGCAAGCCATCCCTAGCGAAGCATCGTGGCTTGTCGAGCATGTCATCCCAGGCTGACAGGCATTGGATCCCATTTGAATGACACCAATACTTAAGCCAGTTGTTGAAATTGATCATCTTGTCTTCATATTGTGGCATCATTCTTGGTGAGGGTAAGATGCTACTCAAGGTCAGGGTCATACCGGCCTGGGCTACATGCTCAGAGAGCTACTCTATGTCTCTTTTCATGTAGTCCAAGGAGGTACTTCTCAGGTCATTCACACCAGCATGGACAATGACTGAGTCATATTTGTACTTGCCTTGGAGTGACCTGAGTGCTTGTGTTATGTGGCGGATCCTAGCGCCCGACAGGCAGCTCAGTGACCTTCTCCTGTTCAGCCTGGTGAATGGGACGTCAGTGTGCCTGACGATAAAGTCACCTATTACAAGTGTATCAGGTGTGTTGTCTAACCTTAAGGGCTGTGACTGTTCGGCACACTGGCTTTGTGAGCTATGAGTTGCACATGTTTTGTTTTGGGGTAGCGGTTGCTTGGGTGTCTGCTTTGGAGGTCTCTGCTGCTTAGGCAGATTTTTATTTAGAGCCTCCGAGTATGTTTTTTGTGTGTTTATGTGTTTGGTTTGCTGTCGTGGTAGGTCTATGTGAGACTGGAATTGTAGTGAGTGTGGTTTCCTTCTCCTCCTGACTGGTTTCACTAGTACTGAGTTGAGAGAGCTTAGCCTCCAGTATGGCTATATGGTTGCATCTCTCACATGTGTTGGAATTTGTTGGGAGGAGGAGAGGGTTGTCTGTGTACATGAAGCAGTTGTAACATTGCCTCAAGATTCCCAGATTCACCAGCTGGACCGGAGAGGAGATTGACAACTGACCTTTGGACATGCTAGAATAGTATTGGGAATTCCTTTATAATTGAAAAAAAAGAGCCAATGGGGAACGAGGTATTCAAGGGGAGTTTGTGAGGGTGTAGTGCTTTTAATATTTTAGTGCTGACTTATATAATTGTTTTAGTGAGCAAGTGCCAGGTAACCTAAATGCAATGTGTTACAGGTAACTTAAATGCAAAAATGACTAACAGTAACTTTCTTTCAAGTGAAACAAGGAAATAAGTACAGTAAGCAATGCAGATATCACTAGGGATCCACAGAAGCACTGAAAAGCCACGTTTTAGGTGGAATTAGCATTTCAGGGAAATAACAAGCAAACAGACAACAAGCATACAAACAAAGCTAGATTCAGCAGGCCTGGATCTAGTCTATGCTACAGCAAACAAGGTGTACCAATTTCAGTAAGAAGCAGTTCAAATATGCAGGCACTATAAGCCTTTAACCAGAAATTCCCAGCTCAGAAGGGCAGAGTCCAGCCTCTCCTCCCACAAGAGTGCAGACCACGAACCCTTTTAATGTAAAATAACTGGCCTGAAGCCCAAGTGCTTAAACCAGAATTAATACACTTTTAGAATAACAGACACTGAGCCCTCAATCAGCAGTTCCCAACTTAGAAGGATGTAAGCTACCTGTTCTGCCACTACAGTGCAGACCACAAACCTTCCTAATGTAAAACAACTGGTCTGAAGCCCAAGTGCTTAAACTAAAAGGCTTAGAATGAGTTACACCAAGCAGTAATAAATACAATTGAGTACTTTTAAGATGACGCAAAAGCAAAATAAAGTAGGAAGAAACACAAATAGAATACCAAGAGGAAATGTATATGTATGTGCATGACTAAAATTGTATATAAAGATCTGTATTAATCCAGTTATGTTAGGGGTATTGGTAGGGACACATTTGTTCCGAGGTAAATGTTATATCTCTCACATCATCTGTACTATATGAGAAGTAAAGTGGAACAGTACTTTAAGCTGCAACGTTAGTCCATCTGGTTTATTATAAAAAGTTATAAAAAGTATATTCTCTCATCAGTGTAAATTCTGCAAGTTTCTGCATGCAACAGACTGTGAATGCAATTATAACCAGACTTTGATTTCAGCAGAATTCAGCTAGCAAGACTGATTGTCTTAAGAAGACTTCAAATCCATCACAGTAAGCAGCACCATATAATTTTTCATATCCCATTAGCCAGTTAACTACCGCATAAGTGAATAAATGCTTCTCTTGAGTATTATGAAGTTCTACCAAGTCACAGGCTGTCAAACTCCATGCACTTCAAAGAATTATGACTGGGTTACCAATAATAACCTTTCATTATGTGTAGACTCACCTCTCAAGCTTCGATCTCAAAGTGAATTTATTGGCATCCATGCCTCAAACACAGAAAAAGATGGTTATGATCTGAGACTCACTAAGAATCGTCCAGGTGTTTTTCTGTTTTTGTAGTGTTCTAGCCATTGGTGGGAATAACTGAGAATAAGGGTGAAGTTACAGAGGCCAAGTAATTAAAAGTAGGGAAATTAAAAAATATAGCACAGATGTACAGGGTATTCACTGTAGCAAATAGCAACATACATATATACAAATGTTTTAGGCTTTGCCAATATATCAAAGCAGTTATGCCCATAATAAGTGTCCAGATTGCTCTTAAAATATCTAAACTATTCCTTTAATGTGATCTGGTAGTCTAGTCCCTGTATCAGCTGTTCTTTCAGAGAAGCTATTAGTATTCTTCTCATTCCTATATAATCGTCTACATAGGTTGTATGCTGCGTGCCATAAGTGATGCAGCGGTTATAGCTGTTGCCTCTCAGCAAGAGGATCTCCAGTTTGATTCTTTGCTGGGGTGCCTTCTGTACAGTCTGTGTATCCTCTCTGTGTTTGTGTGGGTTTTCTCTGTGTGGTCCAATTTCCTCCCACATTCCAAAGACATGCAGTAGGTGGGTTGGACACTCTAAATTGGCCATAGATATAAATGTGAGTGTAAGTGTGAGTGTGTTGTGAAGAAAAACTATTGTGACAGGGCTAGCCACCCCTGGTATAAACTTTGGCTCTAGATGACTGTCATTGTTGAAATGACACTCTGACCCCTTATGTAAAAATTGGAAAAGGGGTTCTGGGTGGATGGATGGATAGGTTGTCGGATGATTCTCTACTACTTTCTTATAACCCCAAAGATTCCCAAGAGGTAGTTGTCTCTAAATGCCCCTCATACTTGTATAAGATCAGGTCTATATTACGTCAAATGCACAGGTATTCGAACATTGTAATATCGAACCCATATGTCCAAAATGTGGAAATAGCAAAGCCACGGAACACAGATTTTTTTTCCCAGGGAAAAAAATCGGTAGGCCATTTTTGTGGGTTTGCTATTTCCTCCACTTGAGTGCAGTCTCAGAATTGGTATATTTAAATAGGGGAGTGTGGGGCACAGCCCCCCACATTAGTATTAGTTTAAAGCGTACATTTGTTTTTGTTTTTGTACCGGAACAGCGATTTTTTGTTTCCCCTGGGGAAAAAAAATCTGTTCTGTGTGTTCGTACTTCTTCCATTTCAAACTTCCCAGTTCGATATTACATCATTCAAACACGTGTGCATTCGACAATGTGATATAGACCCTATAAGATCACCTCTTAAATATCTATATGAAACACTACACACGTTCAGATATTTTAGCCTTTCATAATAACTTATATTTTCACATCCATGGATCTCCTAATCATCTGTACTCTTTCCAGTTTACTCATGTCTGTTTTCTTATAAGGTTTCCATAGTGTTATTCCATACTTAGGTTTCATCATTTATAGTTTACTAGACATTATAAGTCATTTTATACAATCTATAGTTTTAAAACTATCATTATATATCATTAGGGGAAAAAGTCAAAGCTAGATCTACAAATATACCCAATCACTGTGTGCTGTACCACATATTCTCATTTCAATCTATGCCCCCCAAATTCATATGTTTAGTTTTTGATGTATTAATCAGCATATTATTCACCTGTGCCCAAATGGTCAATTTAGTCAACTTTGTTTGCAGATATGCCTTATCTGTAGCACATGCAATCAGTTTTTCCATTTTTATGTCATCTGCAGACAGACTGTAACCTTGAATTTCTCCTGTCAAATTACTGTATGATATTTGCTATGCCCTATTTGTAAGCCATACTGCTATCCATCTTATCAAAAATACATCAGTATCTAGTCATTCTAATTTATTGATCAGTGTTTTGTGTGTGACCCTATAAAATGCTAAAATTAAGTCTATATAAATACATCGCAGTGCAATTTTTCATTTATAGCTGTTATTATATTGTTCTAGAACATCATGTTACAGGTTGTTATAGATTTCAACATTTGCATGCTGATGTATGGCTTCATGTCACAACCTTTCTATTTATGTCAATAATTTGTCAAAAATAAACGTCTCCATTATTTTTCCATAACATGAAAATAAACCTATGGGTCTGTATGACACTGGGCTTGTCATACTCCCCTTTCCCTTAAAGAGAGGTTTAACAAGTGCATGTCTCCAGTCTTGAGGACTCTCCTTATATTTAAATGACCTAGTAAACAGCAGATATAATGGTGCTATAAGTTCATGCGGAAGTGGTCTCAGGTCATTATTAAGTCCATCTCCTCCCCGTGCTTTGTTTGGGTCCAGTTTATGCAGTTCTTTTTCAATATAATCTAATTTGATTTCCGTATCTAAGGTTACCTGGCTCTTACTAGAATAATTTATCACTCTCTTTGTGCAGCCAAACTGCTTTGCATAAGATTTTGTAAATAAATCTATAATCTGTTATAGCTAAGAAAAAAATTTAGGATGTACACACACTTTATCAATTTGTATGCCTTTACTCTTACCACATCTTATGTATCTATAAAATTGTTTTCTATTTTGCTCAATATCTTTATTTAAATTTTCTTCAAAATGTTCTTGATGTTCTCTCACATTGTGTTTAAATTGTCTGTCCAGCTTGTTTAGTTCTGTTTTCAAAGTTATATTTCTACCTCTTTTTCAGTTCTGTCTGTCACGTTAATCAAGTATCTTGTTATGGAAATATATTATCTTGACATTGTGTGCCTAGATCCTGATGTTAAACATTTACACACACACACACACACACACACACACACACACACACACACACACATATATATATATATATATATATATATATATATATATTTTTTTTTTTTGCATTCAAGCAGTTTGTTTTTCAAAACTTGTCATATTCCGTCTGCTGTTTTTGCACTGAACACATCACTTCAATTAGTTTTACGTCGTGACTGCTTTGCTTCTTTTTAACCTGTTACTAATCTTCTGTGCATCAGTTTGAATTCCAGTTTGGAAGAATTATCTAGCTGTAAAATTTAACCGTTATAACACCATGATCACTGAAAAATCAATGGTGATAAAACTTGACATGAAGTATCAGTCATTTCCTTTGGAACACAAATAATGTCTATGTTCTGTTCCCTGGTGGGCTTGTTTTTTACAATCTGAAGCAACAGTTGTTCCTGAACATACTTTGCAAATAATTTTCTTACTAATGTGGTTGAATCAATATTTTCCAGTCTATTTCTGGTAAATTTGCGTCCCCCGCCTCTGTTTTTCTTCCCTCCTGTGTTTCATGCAAGAAATGAATGAATTATTCTTGGTCATCAACACTTGAATTTGGTTGTCTATTACACTACAACAATTCTTATATGTTCCAGGGTTGTCTTTATTACCACAGTTACACAATCCACAGAATTGGTGTTATCACTGAACATGTAATAATCACACATCACATAACAATGTTTAATCCCTGTCATAACTCTTCAACCGGATTTTTGTTAGAATGCATGTTACAGTAAAAACATTTATACCCTGACAGAACTGGTTTCCAGTCATTGTTCTTTAACCACAAACAATAACATCACTCTTGTGAGAATGTAGCAAATTTTCCATTTAAAAAACTTAATTACTGATGTTCCTAGCATTAACAATCATCAGAGATATACCAAATGTAACTATCTAACTGTTAAAATTTTGACCTAGCAAAAATCCTGTTTTCTGTTTTAGAAATATTGCAAAATATCTGTTGTAAAAATCCTCTTCCCTGATCTTGACAAGTGCATGCCATCCTGTCTGAACACAAGTGTGCTGCATATTAAGCTCAGAAGCTCTACATATTTCCATTTTTTAATGGGCCATTTTTTGATGTAGGTATTTACCCCAAAAGTTTTTTCATTCATGATGACCAGTCTTTCCTTTCTGTATGTGATTTGTGAAAAATACAACCTAACACCTGTACAAGCTATGCTAAGAGAGCTGTCACTTCCCTACTAACAGTCAGAGAGTCCTTGTAAGTGAGATTGTTTTTCTAATATGAATAACAACAGCACCATACTTCCATATATTAAGGCATTCTAAGGCCTGTTTCACGTCCTGATTGTTTGCTCTTGGCAAGCATAACACCATTTAATGTTCATTATCTTCTCTGCAAATATAAGTATCAGTTCCTCTAATAACTGAATCTCCTAATTCAAGTATATCACTTCAGACCAGATATGAAAAATCTCCAACTTCTAATTCAATAATATCTAGTTTATCAATTATTACAAAGGAATGATCTTCATAACAATTAGTCTTATGAATTCCTCTCTTTTCATTGCTTTAATGCGTTTGCAAGCATACAATGCTCACCCAGCTGGCTTTGTAATACTACAGCTTTATCCATGGTGTCACCTTTGGTCTTTCTCCTCTTTTTTATTAATGTTCGTCAATCCTTCCACATTCAGTTTTGATTTCTTTTCACCCTTCTCTTGCCTCTTTTTTCTAACTTCTATGTTGGAAAAAGTATGCCTTTTTCTGTAGACTGAATGGTTTTTGGTATGATCATTTTATCATTTCTTGTAACCTGTGTGTAACATAACGAACCAATATTCCTTTTTGCATTAGACACATTAGTCCGTTTTTTTTCTTCCTTGTAATTTGTTGTTAATGTCTTCCTTTCTTTATATTTTATTTTTTTCTACATGCTCTGAATCCACAGATTGCTGTAAACTTGTATCCTGAATTCCAGTTGCCATCAGTAGTATCATGTTTAGTATGGGTTGAGTGATTTTTACTGACAACAGACACTTCCTTTCCTAAATATGTTCTATTTGCACTTTGCTTAATATTACTTATCTCACCAATTCAGCCATTATACGTGTAACAACAGTTTCCAAGCCGTACCAGTTGCACAAGTGCGATCGTCAACAGTACTAGCCTAGCCATTTCATCCCAATGTAATGCCATAAATACTCTAGTCAATACCCAGGACTGTCTTCAGTAATGACTGCCCATGTCCAGGAGGTTGTGTGCGCTATCCCCGGTAAGAATATACAGTGCCCCATCCACTCATCCAGGTACCTTTTGAACAGTGCCATAGAGGTGCTCTGCTTGGGTTGGGAGGGTGGCCAAATGCTTAAGGTGTTTGCCTCACAAACACAAGGTGCAGGGTTTGAGTTTCACAAGGGATAATTGGCTAGGCTTAAAATGGCTCACAAGAGCAGTTAGCTTAGTACTAACCTATGAACCTATGAACCTCTACATGAATTGGCAGTCTATTCCAAAGATGCAACATTCACTGGGAGACAAATCTGTCCCTCCAGCATGTCACATTCAAGTTGCAGGCTATATTTAGGTTCCTGGAATGGGTAGATCTAGCCTTGTTTGAATTATGCATGTACAGGAAATTCATTAGATTTGGGTCAGAGATTGCTCTGTAAGCCAGGCATAAGTCTCCCGTAAGAAGTCTATACAATACTCAGTATAGAGACAGGGACTTTAGCCAGTCTGTGTAAGGCATGTGCTGGAGTCCCTTGGTCATCTTAATTAGAAACCACTTAAGACTCTTCACTTGCTACAGTTGCTTTATATGGTATATGCTGAAAGGGGAGTTATACTCAATTATCAGCCTGATTAGTGATGAGTATAGAGAGGTTATAACCTCCTTTGCTCTAGAGGTGATGCCTTTGCTAATCAAGTGTGCTACGGAGAAAGCCTTCCTTACTACAGCAGACACACTGTGGTCAAAGCTAACTTCACAGTCTACTTATGATCCCATATCTATTACTGCTTCATAGGTACATAAGGGTATTGTTGTTAATTTGATAGTGTGAAGGGACATTATTTTTACCAAAGGAAATAATGATGCATTTCTTTGCATTCAGTTTGAGACCATGACTAAGACACCAGTCATTGGTCTGCATAAGACCCTCCTGAAGTATACTGACATCATTTGGGGATTCAGTAATTGTACCCAGTTTGCAGTCATCCTCAAACTTAGTCAGCCACAGCCCCTTAGTTTTGGCTTGAAATTCTGTGAAGTATATACCAAACAGTAGGGGGCCCAGCACTGACCCATGAGGCATCCCGCTGTTGACATATCTGCTGGTTGATGTGGAGTCACCCACTTTGATAATGTGTGACTGGTTTGTGAGCCAGTTGCAATCCATCTTACAATAAAGGAGTTTATATTCAGCTTGCTAAGTTTATCTGTAATGTCTGAGTGTGGGATTGTGTCAAAGGCTTTTGGCAAGTCGAGTTATGCTGTGTGCACAGATTTGCCATCGTCAATGGCCCTGGTCACATTTTTGAAGCAATCCACCAGGTTTAACAGGCAGGATCTGCCCTTGACAAAGCAGAATTGGGTCAGAGCCAGGGTTTGGAGGTTGTCTATGTCTTTATTTATGAGGTCCATCATGATACATTCCATGGCTGTACAGATGAGGCTGGCCAGACTTACGGGTTTATAATTCCCCGGGTCAGTTGCTACACAGCCTTTTTAGAGGGGAATAACTGCTGCTGTTCTCCATTCCGCAAGAACAAACCTGTGGTTAGGCTGTGATTGAAAAGGGTACTTAATGATGATGCTAGCTCATGTTTTAGTTTGTGTAAAAGACAGCCTGGGATGTCATCTGGTCCCATAGAGGCTGTTTTTTTTTTTTTGCCTTAGACAAAGCTTTAATGAACTGCTCTTTGGATATGTAGGGTGGGGGGTGTTAGGGGCAAGGTTTGTGATATGTTTGGAGGGGATAAGGGAGTGAAATTTTCACCAAATCTGTCTACTAGCAGGTTTGCTATCACTGCGGGATCAGTGTGTGTGATACTGTTAGTCACTAGTTCAGCACATGCTTGGGTCCTACTCTTTAGGCTATGTACGTAGTTGCAAAAGGCCTTATGGTTATCTTTGGCTTTTCTCCCAGTTACTCTTAGAAGATTTGACATGCTGTCTTATTTGTCTGTTGAGGCTGAGGAGGGTGCTTTTCCATTGCTGGGACCTCGCCTCAGTTTTCTTAGACAGTAACTTTTTGTGTTTGTTGTAGTCGTTGATGTTGGATGCCCACCAAGCCAGCTTGTTTTTACTTGGGACTCTGGCTTTGATTCTGTCTGGAACAGCTGAGTCTATACATCTATACAAGTGATTGTACAGGGATTTTAGTGTAAGCTTTGGTGTAGTTACCACTTCCAGCTTGGGTGGGGCTTGGAAGGCATTAATACCTTCCCCTAGAAGGGTATAGTTTACTTTGGTGAAGTATTTTAGTCTGACTTCGGCCTTTCTGAGTTCTGATGTCAATGCCAACTCAAGGTCAACTGATTTGTGGTCAGATTTAACTAATGATGGTCCAACAATTGCGGTGGTGCATCTGTTTATCATGTTAGTGAGGACCGGATCAAGTGTGTTTGTTCCTCTTGTTGGGGTTTGAACAATTTTTTCCAAGGCATTTAAGTTAACAAAGTCAAGGAACGTTTGCACTAGAGTTAGGGCTAGAGTAGTTTTCCCAGTTGATGGTGGGATAATTGAAATCCCCCATGACTAGAGTGTTTGATAATATTTGGATCCACTCCATTTTGGTCAAGTAGGCCTCATGCACATCATGATCAATGGAGGAGGATCTATAACTAGCTATGCCTGAAATGGGGGTCTTGCCCACAGTAATCTGAACTTGGAGTAACTCCATGGAGTTGTCCAATCTAACTAGCTGGGAGGTGAATTTATCCCTAATATAGATAGAAACACTACCTTCTTTGGTTCTCACATATTTGTTTTATGGTCTGAAGGTATAAAATACATTGTAGCCTTGCATGGCTGAAGTACTCTCTGAGGCCTTGAACCAAGTTTCTGTGACTGCACAGATATCGACATCCTCCAGTTACAGAAGTATTTCCAGTGGTGAGCAGTTTTTTGTTTAAGCTCCTAGCATGTAGCAGCATAACCCTTATTTTTTATGGTTGGTAATTTTCATGTTGCCAATTTTGTTTTTGAGAGCTTGTGTAAAAAATGTCTGTAGCAAAGCAGCGAGGTTTGTCGACCATGTCATCCCAGGCTGACAGAAACTGGATCCCCTTTGAATGACACCAAAAACTAAGCCAATTATTGAAATGGATCATTTTTTGTTTATACTGTGGCATCATTCCAGGTGAGGGTAATATGTTGCTCAACACTAGGGGCATACCTGCCTGGGATACATACTCAGAGAGCTCAGTCATGTCTCTGTCATATAGTCCAGTGAGGTACGTCTCAGATCATTCACTCCAACATGAGCTATGACAGAGTCATAATGGTACTTGTTGCCGAGAGGCCTAAGTGCATGTGTGATCTGATGAATTCTGGCACCAGATAGGCAGCTGACTATGACTTTCGCCTTAACTATCGTGGTGAGTGGGAACATCTGTGTGTCTCACTATGGAGTCTCCATTGACAAGAAAATTTGTTTTTTGAGTATTATGCCTTAAGAGCTTGGTAGGTAGAAGACTGGTGTGGCTATGTGTCTTGGGTACTGTGGGAACTGTGCTAGTTGTAGCAGTCTTTTGTTTTGGAGGTCTCCAGTGTTTCCTTAAGTTTTTTGAGAGAACTTCTACATATGTTGATTTATGTGTTGGGTGTGTACTATGCATATGCGTAGTGGTACTATGTGCATGAGTAGTGGTGGATGAGTTGACAATCTCTTCAGTGTTACTGTTTTGAGTGCGCGAGAGCAGGGATTCGAGATTCTTGGTGTAGATACATCTTTTGTACTCTGTACTAGAGTGAGTTATTAGTAGAGAGTTGTCATTGTACATGAGGCAGTTGCTACACTGCCTCAGGAGACCCAAATCAACAAGGCTGGCAAAAGAAACAGGGATAGTCCAACTGTCAATAATGCTAGGTTTGAAGAAATGACCTATGAGGTGCACTGTAAATTGGTATTTCTGATGGGGTTTTTGGCTGGTGGTTTAATAGGTCACAGTTCACTAGCAATACTTCTTAGACCAGAGATGCACTAAAGATGAGGACTAAACTAATGTACTACAGCTGTATCTAAGGGACAATTTGTCAAAATTATCTGTCAAACTATGGTGCACAATTGCGCTGCAGTGTGCGGTGCTGCGTGACGCTCAAACAAGTAGAAACCCGCTCAAATGTGGGGCTTAAATACTAGAAGCGAAAACAACTCAAAAGAACCAATGAGGATGCTTACTCCAATCCCTAGACCAATCACCCTTCACCAGACAGGTTCTAATCAACACACTTCTCTCACAAGGGTGCAGAAGGTCCCCTTTCAATCAAAGATGGCTTGGAAAATGTGGTCAGAATACAACAGCCACTACAAACAGATCAAGATGTAGTAAACAGTAAAGATCAAAAAATTACAAATTAATAAGCTCTGGAGCAACAGATATTTGATATATTTTTCCTTTTCTCAGGGTCTTACATCTTGGGTAATGCTAGATCCGCCGGCATTTTACTGGCCACAGCTATTGTAGCAATGAACTCTACCAGCTGAAGTACTGTAATCTGCAGTTGCAGAAACTGACCACCAGAGGGCAAAGTGGTAAAACACATGCAGCACCGAGCTCTAGTCTTAAAGCCTAGTTTACAAGAAATTTTCAATGAAGAGGCATTTTCATCACTTTTATATGAGAATCTCGAAAAGCAGACTGACAAAAGACTTGTTTATATTAAGTCAGTAAATAGCAGTGCAAATGTGCAGCTGCATCATCATTTAGAATAGGTAGTGGTAAACGTCCTCTCTTCAGAAAGCGTCAATGTACATTCATTAATTTCTTTCTGTACACAATTTAAAAAATCACAGACCTGGGGTAAGCTAAGCCTATCCTCACAAGGAACAGTTGTATGAGTGGAAGTAGCTTTGCATGGGACATCAGTCTTCATGAGACATGCACTTTAGATGTCTCAACTGTCCTTATTTAGGAGTAATGTACCTGTTTTCCTGTTTGATTTACCCCGGCAAACGATATACCTAGCTTGGAGTTATGTCCACACAAATTTCTGAATCCTGCCCCCCCCCCCCCCGAACTAATGTGATTTTTGAAGCTAGCTAGTACACAGAAAACCACACTACATGACCAACATACTAGTGACAACAGTAATTTAAGGAAAGAGGACACACATCTTACATCTCCCTTTTCAGAAGCAAACATAAATGAACTTGCGTGGTAGAATTCTGCAACAGAGTTCATTAAAGTCTACAAATTTTGCAATGCCTCTTTGATAATGTGCTTATATTTTTCCATCATTTTGTCATTCTATTTTTTAAACATGTTTCTGAGTAGTATCCCACATTCCCGCTGGAAGTGGGAAGAGTTACGTGCTATTTGGTATTCATATTTTATGCCATTTGATGTTTAGATTTTTATTCTGATGAAATCCCTGGGCATAGGGAAGAAAGCGCTCAATCTTTTAATGTGTGTGGAATTGTTCAAATAAAACTTTTTGAGGGAATCCATGCCGTGGCAGTGTATGTTTTGGTGTAGACTGTGGACTTATACACTGTTGGGCTCATTCCTGCATTTCTATTTGGTATTCATATTTTATGCCATTTGATGTTTAGATTTTTAGCTGGATGTAACTACTTTTCAAGGGCCTTTATACCTATTTTCACTGTCTGCAGGTTGGGCAGTACTATGTGCTCTCATAAACCCACACTCGTGGCTATATCCAGGATCAGTTTATGACTGACAACCTGCCAAGCAGTGTCATGGGAATGTGGAAAGAAACCCCAATCCCTAGTGCAAACCCACACAAACATGACAAGAGCATGCAAATTCTACAAACAAGGAATTAAAATGGGGAACAAAGTAATGAAAGGCAACAATGCAAAAATCTGTACTACTATGCAGTCTCATCAGGATGCTAGGGTGATGAATTTACTAGAAAGTATACATAGCAACTTTACTGAAAGAAAAGTGTCGTAACAGCAAATGCTCTGCACACTATCTGCACAGACAGATACATACTAGGCATCGTCTGTCAATACAGGGAGACCCCAGGTTACTATTAACCAAAAGAAAAAAATAAATTCTTTATAAAAAAAACACAATGATTAAACATGAATATAACTTTGCTTGTGTTCTTTTATCAGACAAGTGATACAGTATTCAAATATTTTAAGACTTATTCTATAACAAGGCTCTGTAAGACTACATGCTAAACAATATATATCACAGTCTATTAAATACAAATACACAAGATAAATACAGACCTAACTAACTTTGCTATTTAAATGTTTAAAAATATATATGTATTTGTTTAGCATTTGTTAACCAAGAAAGCCCGGCTAGGACAGAGCCTATTTTCAGCGGAGGCCCGGGGAGAAACACTCCAGATGCATGTGTTTAGAATGTGGGAGGAAACCAGAGCACCCGGAGGAAACCCACACAAATGCAGGGAGGACACGCAGACCCTGTGCAGAAGGCACTCCAGGCGAGAATTGATCCGGAGAACATCTTGCTGTGAGATGATAACGTTAACAACTGCACCACTGCACCAGACAAAATAATATTATTAATATTTGTTAAGCAAGAAGGCAGACTTGTCCATGGATACTTTTCATCCATGACCTGAGCCAAAATGACAGTAGCAACTTAAACAGAGTTTATAAATATGATACAATTAAAATAATAAGTATGCAATTAATAAATAAAATGCTAGAGTAAGCCTACAGCAAGACAGGAAGATAAAGTAAGAGGTATATAATCATTCAAGCTGCTAGATCTGAAGAATAGTAAAATATCCCTTAACTTAATATGTAAAAATAGCAACATAACATTGCAAATTTAAGAAAACTGACACAAGACACTGTTTTACAGCTGAGACAACAATAATACATTATTGAAAAGTAATTAACAGTGGGTGGAATGCAATGGAGAAAAGAATGGAGCATGATAGGGAAAACTAGTGATGCTAAATGTCATATTTCCTAACAGTATTTTAGCAGTGATTGACAGCATGGATGATTGACAGCATGGATTGAACAAAGGGCGAGGGATAGGAATGGAAGATATAAAAGTTTAAGGGAGTTAAGTGATGCTGCAGTTACACTTCCATTGCAACAGCAGATTTGTTTTTAATTTGGATATAAAATTATTAGTCTCCAGAAAGTACTTATATTTATGGGGAACATTATTCCACATTTTATTACATAAGCAGGGGTTACCTTGACCTGCTTAACCTGCTTAACCTGCATTTGCTGATTTTGTAGTTGCTTTAGTGTTGTTTGCTTGAGGTGTTTTTCATACCAGTTGTGCAGTTGCTAATTTTTGTAACAATGTATAAAGGCTCAAGCATAATGTTAAAGCTACTCCAAGGTTATGCATAGTAGAGAACAAATGATTGTTATCATAAATAAACAAAGTGGTATAGGGGTGAAGATCCACACATGAGGTGTGTTGGGCAGTTTGCTCCCTGCAAAAATGCCTAGTTTAGGTTCGTAGGCAGCTACTAAGCTTGCAGTTTATGGGACCACTGCAGAGCCTGTCTCAGATTCCAAGTTGCCCCCAGGCACTGTCTGTTGAGTGACTTGCCCAAGGTCACACAGTAGACAAATGACTCCTGAAATCATCAAAACCTATACCACAAGAACTACTACTGCCAGTCTCAACACTCTGTACCAAATGCCAGTTTAAACACTTATGTATTTGTACAGATTCATGTTTTTTATTTGCTTAATGCTTACACATACTCAATATGAGTTTTCTGCAGAAATGTTTGAGCTATTGAGTTTATAGGCCTCACATTTTGAGTTAACATATTAAACAAAATAAACAGCAGTAGCAGGTGTCTCCGTTTTTTGTTACAGAAACATTAACAAATCCTGTCGACCAGTCATTTGAGTTGATAAAAAATATGACTCCATGTGACGATACTAGACAGGATGGGGTATTATGAAAAGTAGAGCATGTTGGGGGAAAGGTTATTTATATGAGAGATGATCGATGAATAAACTGCATCCATGCCAGATCATCTAAGGACAAAAAATGATGGCTCTAACTAATGTGGCTATCTGCAAAGCATGTGACTGGCTGTACTGCATGGGTTTCCTTCCTTGTGATTAAGGGAGGGAAGAAGATTTGTGAGAAGATGCAGGTAACAATGTAGAGATGGAAGTTGAAAAAATATTTGGCTCTGCTTACTGCTTCTTACTGCTTGCTCTTGCTGTGGGATTTGCTGGCTGGATTCTGCTAAAATTCAAAGTCTAGTTATATTTGCATTCACAGTCTGTCGCATACAGAAACTTGCAGAATATACACTGATGAGAGAATATACTTTGCAGCATCAACTTTAGAGAGCAGTAACCAATAACTTTTTATAATAAACCAAACTGGACAAACGTTGCAGCTTAAAGTACTGTTCCAACTTTACTTCTCATATAGTACAGATGATATGAGAGCTATAACATTTACCTCAGGACTTGTGTCCCTACCATACCTCTAACATAACTAGATTTAATACAGACTTTTTATACATATTTTAGTTAAACACACACCCTCTTGGTTTTGGAAAGATACTGCCTTGATGACGCAAATGCTAACACATCTGTTCTTGTCCAAATGATGATAAGTAAACTGTCTTCAAGAAAATGTCTTGTGGATTCTGTAAATGCTGATAAGTAAACTGTCTTCAAGAAAATGCCTTGTGGATTAACTTTCTTAGAAAAACATATTTTTAAAATTTCTTAGAAAAACATGTCCTGTTGTCCAGTGAAAGCAGATTACACTCTTGTCATGTCTGTAAGAAGTAAGTTTTCTTGATGTGTGTATAATACACTCATAAGCAAGTTCCTTATTTTTTAAGCCACAGTCATTTATTTTAAACTTTATTGATGTGTGTATTTTTTAAGCCACAATCATTTAGTACAGATGCTAATCACATATTACTAAACTTTCTTTCTACATTTGAGCAAGCTTTATCTTATTCCTTATTTATGTTGCATATTTGTAGCAAAGTTATTTTCAACCTTAGTATATTGTTGGGCACACTCTAACAATTCCTTCTTTTTTTTTTTTTTATTTTAAACTAGAGAAATAAATTCAGCATTATTTGATAATACTTTTTCATTATGACAATTAATAACTGTAACTTGACTAGTTTTTGCTAAACAGACTTTAATACATGTAAATAATATGCAACCAAGCATTACAATAACAATGAAAGAAATTAAAAATACAGCGATTTTTCCTGTCCATCCTGTAAACAGATTACTAAACCATTCACTCCAGTCATCATTCCAGTTTTTTCTAGTATGTTGAGACACTTGTGCAATTACTTCTAAATGTGCTTTTACAGATTCTGTTTTGTCTGGAATAAATGTACAACATTGTTCTCCTATTAAAGCACATGTAACCCCTTGGGATGCTAATATGTAATCTAATGCCATTCGATTTTATAAAACCATAGTTTGTATTACTGTCATTTCAACAGTAATGTCAAGGACTGCATTAAAAGTGGCATTTGCCAATACCTCAACTAGTTTAGATAGTTTTCTCAGCTCCCAGATGGCTTTTGCAGCCCTGTACCAAGGGAAAATACCTGCTCCAGATATTACATCATCTCCTAAATCCATATCTTTTAATTTAATATAATCAAGATTTTGATGATATATATGTGATGTATCTAAGGTGTCTACTGGATTTTCTGGACTTTCAATCACAGGTAATATATCCTTTTTTTTTTTGCATTTCTAATGTTTCCTTTTGGTAACTCTTTTATATGATGCATTGCTGGTACCACTAATCCTATATAACAGGTGCCATCCCATCCCTTTGGTAACCATTTATAAGCATATTTACCACAGATGTAATATAACCCATCTGATAGAGCAACACTGCTATTTACCAGACTGCCATTTACTTGCCCCATAGTAGGAGTTTTATCATGTACAACTGTAAAGTTTTTATCTGTTTTACTTCTCCAACATGTAATATTGCTTTTACACTCATTTTTATCATTTTGTGAAAAATGAAATACTGCTGAATCACTTAATATTAATTGACCCTTAATTGGTAACAGTTTCATTTTGTTGAAAACATGTGATCCCCTGTACTATAGCAGATAACTGTACTCTTGCTTTACGCAATTGTACATTTATAATTTGATCTCCAGTTTCATTTATTAATACCCTCCAACTACTAAGAGAATTTAGTGGAATAGGTATTAGAGGCATTACCCCTGTTATTTTTGGTATTAAACTACATACCCAACAATTAGAAACATTCATGCTTTTTGCATACCAACATTGTCTTGCTAAAAAAGTGTTAAAAGATGGTGACCAGTCTTGTTCATTTTTCCACATTTCTTTACTCTCTCTCTTATGTAACTTTAGAGTTTGATTATCAGGTTGTAAGTATAATTTAATACTAAGCAATACAATAATAGTTAGTATGATAACTATTATCAATTTAAAAAAACATCCTTTAAATAGAAATTCCATTGTTGAATCATTTTGCCTTTGGTCATCCGAAACTGGATTTCCAAAAGGATGCACTTTAAACCAAGTCAATTTCATTATGGTTTTCTCTGTTGGAAACCTGCAAAAGAATACATTTAATCAGATTTACTATTTTTGATCATTCTTAGCTGATCTTTATGTACCAACATTGTTCTGTTTTTCTTTTTTCCTTTAATTTTGTACACTAATGGTCCAATTTGTTCCACTACTTCAAAAGGGCCTTGCCAATTGCTAGCCCATGGTCCTTCCATTTGGAATGTTTTTACCAATACTTTGGTTCCACATGGAAGGTTTTCTTCAGCTGGTAATATTGGCACCTTTTTCCATAGATGGAACGCTTGCTCCCTTGCATTATAGTCACATATGCTAGTAAGTTGTTTTAGCCATTCCTGATGTTTGCTGATTTCTAGCATGGGCCTACCATTAGGAAATCTGGATCAAATGGTAATAGTATGGGCATTTTGCGGCCTGTCATTATTTCATATGGGGAAATACCTGTTTTGCTGTTTGGTGTTGCTCGAATATCCATTAAAATACCAGGCAGATGATGTACCCATGTATTGCCCTTTTCCAAGCATGCCTTTTTTAGACGTTCTTTTAACGTCCGATTCATACGTTCTACAATGCCATTGGATTGTGGATGGTATGGTACATGAAACCTTTGCTGTATGCCTAACAAATTACACATTTGTTTAATGAGATCACTAACAAACTGTGGGCCATTGTCTGACTCTATGACCCGTGGCCATCCCCAATGACAGAAAATATATTTCCATGAGGCTTCTGCTGTTGCCTTTGCTGTCATGGTTTTGGTAGGAATTGCTTCTACCCATTTTGAAAAAACGTCCACTACAACTAATAGATACCTGTAACCTCCCTTTGCTGTTGGTAATGGACCTGCATAATCTATTTGAACTGCATACCATGGCCCATCTGCTGGCTGTACTCGATGTAACTGAGGCCTTTTGCTTTTAGCATTTACCTGCAGACAGATTAAACATTCTTCTATAATCAGTTTACAAACCTTTTTTAAATTTGGGTTCCAATACTTTTCTTTTACAACTGCCCATAACTTATCAGTTCCTATATGGCCCAGTATTTGGTGATTTAACTTGACCAGCTGGTGTGCCAACTGGAATGGTACATATGGCAACTGTAACCCTTTGGAGGTGGTGTATGCATAGTACTCCTTTGGTGATACTCCTGTCAATTTGCACTGATCGATTTCTTCTTTTAAGCCCTGTTGTTTTTGTATATTTACAAGGTCTTTCTCTATTGATTCTTTATCTAACTCTTTTAAGACACTAACTTCTATATTGATATATTCATATTCTGGAAGTTCTTTTCCATTTTGTGCTGCTTGTTTTGCAAAGTATCCGCTAACACATTTAATCTGTAAGTTTCACTGGTTGCCTTTTGATGTGCTTTTACTTTTAAGATGCTATACTGTCCTTGTTGTTTTGACATTGTTATAACTTTATATATGTATTTTAATACTTCAGCATGCCGTAATGGTTTACCTACACTATCCACAAATCCTCGTCTTACCCACGTTTCCATATGTAATCTCAAAGAATTTACTACGTAAGCACTATCTGAAAAAATGTTAATGGGATTGTAATACTTTAACACATACAGTACTGCCTCCAGTTCAGCTCTTTGAGCTGACATATGCCCTGATAATTTGATTAGTTCAGGAGAACCCAGTTGTGGATTTTCTGGAACTATGGCAAATCCTGTCCAGTATCTGCCTTGGTCCCAATATCGTGCTCCATCCACAAAGATGGATGGCTTAAAGTGATCAAAATCAGATGCTAAAAATTGCACCTCTGGTGACATTATCTTTTCTAAACAGTTATGCTGTTTTCCTTCATATCCCATGTAGTTTGATAAATAGTATTTGTCCCCTGTCTGTATAATAACAGTTTTCATTCCAAAAAGTGCCATCCATTTTGCAAAGACTGCCTGACTAATACCATCTGTAATTTTGTTCATTTCAAAACTGTCTACCAGAGCTTTTACAGCTTGATGTGGTGTTTGCACTATAATGCTGGAAAATACGGTCAAATATTCAGTTTGTTTAATACCCCAGTAAATGGCTAATAACTGCTGTATACATGGATGGTAGCCCAATTCCACTGGGGTCATCTTCCTGCTAAAGAAAGTGACTGGGCGTAATGTTTTTTCCATTCTGTTGTCACTACCATGTGGCCATTCCTGTAATAGTACCACAGACAGTATTTTTTTTCCTGCTGCTGCTTGTAACACAAATGGTAACCTTGGTGTGGGCGCTATTAGTTCTGTAGCTTGTGCTAGTTTTATTTTTATCTGTGAAAATGCCTCCTCTTCATGAGATGCCCACTCTAAAAGGTGGAGTTCTTTTGTTCGTGTAACATTTTGTATAGGGGAGCAGCCACGGCTGCATAATCCTCTATAAATTCCCTATTGTAATTCATGATTCCCATGAATTTATGTAAGTCTGCTATAGTCAGTGGCTTTTCCATTTGTAAAATGCCTTGTACACGTACAGGGCAAGGAGATCTTCCTGTTGGCTTTATAATAGTACCTAGAAACTTAACTTTTTGTGTCATAAACTGAATTTTTCACTTTTAACCTTAAACCCTGCTTGTTGTAGAGTATAAAAAACTCTCTTAAGAAGCTGTACATGCTCCTCTACTGTTTCTGACTGAATTAAAATATCATCAATGTAATGTATTACTGAATCATCCTTTTCCAAATGTTGTAGAATGGATCCTACTGTCTGATGAAAAATAACTGGACTGTTTTGAAACCCTTGTGGTAACCTTGTCATAACATATTGCTGGTTTTTAAATGTAAAGGCAAATCTTGGCCAATCTTTTTTCCTGAGTGGAACTGCAAAAAAAACATTTGCTAAATCTATTACTGTAAACCATTTACTTTGTGGCTTAATATGTGCAGCCAACTCTGGGACTCCTGGAATCAAATGTGCTCTAGGAGTGGTATACTGATTAACCTTCTGTAAATCAATAACAAGACGATAACTACCATCTTTTTTCTTAACTGGCCAGATTGGTGAATTTGTAGGACTGTTGCCTTTTTGTATAATCCCTTCCTTTTCCCATTCTACAATACATTTTTCCATATGTTCTTCTGCCTCCCTAGGAATAGGATATTGTTTTTGAAAAGGTGGTATATAGTCCTGATAACTTCCTACTCCTACTGGGCTTTCTAGTTTTCCACAATCACTGGGACCCTTGGACCATAGATTTGGGAAATGCTGTTGTAAATGCTTCCATACATCCTCACTGTCTTTATTTACATAGCCTGTAGTTTTTTCAGGTTTGTCAGGTAGAGAGATTGCATAGCAACCTGTATTTTGCTTTTCCTCTGTTTGTTGTTTGTCTCCTATCCACAAAATTTCATTAGGTAAATCAATTACTATACCTAAAGGTCCTAGAATGTCCATACCAATAATGGTATTTGTGCAAGATGGATGCATTAAAAATGCACCCTTCCATGTCTGTCCTTCTTGACAAAACTTTATGTCCACACTTTGGCTACTCACTGCGTAGCATCCTGTGCCATTAAATGCTAAAATGCAAACCTTTTTTATAGGATTTGCTGGTAACTGTCTGTTTGTGACAGATACTGCTGCTCCTGTGTCTATTAACACATTTTTCCACAATGACCCCTCTACCCAAATATCAATCAGTGGTCGTCCATCTCGACCCTTTTTAAAGGTAGTCAGGAAAGATACCAGAGTAGGGGGGGCACATCCCTATTGTAAGGAAATCCACTCATCCTCTCCTTTATTATCAAATGCAATATGACACACCTCATGTTTTTCTTTGTCATCTTCCTCTGTGTCTGAATGATCTACATATTTAGGTTTTTCAATCTCTTTTTTTAACTGTTGCCTAGCTATTCCTTCTGCCTGTTCTATCAAATGTTTCAGATTTATAGGTGAAACTGTTTGAAAATCTACCGGGCATACTTTCCCTTTTCCTGTATATTGATGGCTCTTATAACTGTTTTTGCCAATATTGTAAGGTTTTTGTACATAATCCTGCTTTTCTGACTTTTCTTGTAAATATGTTTGCTCTTTTTTAGGAAATACCCCCTGTTCTTCTTTCTTTTTGCCAAGCTTTGTAATGATCACAATTTTGCTTAACATGTCCTATTTTTTTACAAAAGAAGCATGTTGGTGCCTTTTGCTCATTACCTGTGCTTGATTCTGGTACTACAAGCATAGAGGCAGGAGCTGGTGGTGCTGACGCAGCTCTTTCTGCTGGTGGTTGGTCACACCACCTTTGCCTTTCCCTGTTTTTTATCTCACCAATTACTTCAAATGGCTCACTATTTTCTTCAAATGCAAAGATATGGTGTGAGTATAATGTCCCATCATCGGCCATAGTCCGTCCCCTCATTAGTTTTTGTACCAAATCAGTGAGGGTATCAGAATTTTCTTTGTAGATACATTTAATATCCCCTGGAACCCCTTTTACTTGTTCTAAGAAGCAATGTATTAACTTTTTTTGTTCATAGGTTCATAGGTTCATACTAGGCTATCTGCCCAAGGGCATTTATAAGCCTAGCCCATAGTTATGTGGCTTTCGCCACCCCTTTAGTTTGAATAAAAACTATGCCTATCATTTTGATGTGCCTCTGTCAAGCAGTGACACTGAAGTAATCCCTGGGGTATATCTGCAATCTCCCATCCATTGGGCCAGAGAGGTGCTCTGCCTCACATGTACCGGGATTTTGTTCCACAGCATAGGGAGTCTCTGGGTGATGAATCTGTCCCTCCAGCACGTTCTATTTATAACCGTGTCAAGGTTTAAGTCTCCCGCCCTTGTGGTTCTGAGGGATCTAGATTTTTTGAGGTGAAGCATATTCATCAAATCTGGGTTTGACATGGCCTTATATGTCAGGCACAGGTCACCTCTGAGCAAGCGGTATGAGACTGAATAGAGCTGGAGTTCTTTCAGTCGGGCAGCATAAGACATATTTTTGAGACCCTTTATCCTTTTAGTGAGGAACTTTTGGGGCCTTTCAAGCTGCAGCAGGTGTCTGGTCAGATACATTCCGAACGGGGCATTGTACTCAATCATAGGTCTAATGAGTGATGAGTACAGGAGGACGATGACCTCCCTTGATCTAGATGTGAATCCCTTCATGATCAGGTGGGCGATATAGAAGGTTTTCCTAACTACTTTAGCAACATGAGTGTCAAGCGAAGGCTACTGTCAACCTGGGTCCCCAGATCCCTGATGACTTTTTCTGTGCTCAGTGGATTGCCACCTATATGGTAGCTAGGGGTAACCTTGTTTTTCCCGAAGGGTATGACTATGCATTTTTTGGCGTTTAACTTCAGGCCATGGCTCTGGCACCAGTTATCCGTTTCTGTGAGGCCCTTCTGGAGGATATCTGTGTCAGATGTGTTTTCGACTATGGCGCCCAGTTTGCAGTCATCTGCAAACTTTGTCAGCCATAACCCTCCTGTGTTTGCTTGTACTTCAGAAAAATAGATGCTGAACAAGAGTGGACCCAGGACTGAGCCCTGTGGGACACCACTTGTGACAGGCTTTGAGTCTGACATGGCTCCAGCAACTCTGACCTTGTGGGTTCTGTCACTTAGTCAGTTTGCAACCCATCTTGTGATGTATGGGTTTACATTCAAGCTGATGAGTTTTTCGATGATACCTGAGTGGGGTATTGTGTCGAAGGCCTTTGCCAGGTCGAGGTAGGCTGTATGGACTGCCTTTCCCTCATCAATGGCCTTGGTGACAGTCTCAAAAAAGTCAACCAAGTTTAAGAGGCAGGATCTGCCTTTGACAAAGCCAAACTGGGTTGGATCCAAAGTCTGCAAGTTCCCTATGTCTTTATTTATGAGTTCCATTATGATCCTCTCCATGGCTTTGCAGATAAGGCTTGTCAAGCTAATGGGGCGGTAATTTCCAGGGTCTGTGGAGGCACCGCCCTTATGAAGTGGGACCACAGTCGCCGTGCACCACTCCTTGGCACGTATCCTGAGGTGAGGCTAAGATTAAACAGCTGTCCTAACTGTGGGATTAATTCCTCATTGAGTTCATGAAGCACACAGCCGTGGACACCATCCGGTTCCAAGGATGCTGTGTTTTTGCCTTAGTGAGGGCAGTTCTCACCTGGGCGTTGGAGATGTTTGGGGGCTACAATCCTCTGGAATAGATATCTCTCCTTTTGGGGAGGGGAGAAGTTTGCACTGAACCTGTCAGCCAGTATGTTGGCAATGTGTGTAGGTTCAGTAATTTTCACATCATTTTGAACTAATTCTGAGCATATCTGGGAGTTTCCTCCTAGGTTTCTAACATAGCTAAAGAAGGCCTTATGATTCTCTTTAGAGTCCTTGGCGATTTTTCTCTCAAAATTTGCCTTGGATGATTTTATGAGAGCTCTTAGTTTTTTACTTATAATGATCAAAGGTGTCTTACCTTTCAAGGATTTTGCTCTATCTTGTAGTAGCTTCCTCCTTTTGTTGTAGAGTTTGTTTATGGTTGGGGTCCACCAGACTGGATGCTTGCCTTTGGTACAGAGAGTCTTAGTTTTGTTTGGGATTGCCTGATCCATGCAGTCCTGTAGGTGCTGGTAGAAGGCATTTGTAAGTGATTCAGCGGTTTGAGTAATGTTTACCACTGGCTCAGGGGCCTTAAAGGAGACCACACTAGTTTTAGAAGTGTGAAATCGGCTTTTGAGAAGTTTTTCACTGTGGTCTTTTTGTTTCAGGTGGGGCGGGATGAGGACCTCCAGCGAGATTAGTTTATGATCTGATCTCACCAGTGAGGGGTATACTTCGGTGTTGAACATTTTGATCCCATGTTCGTGATGATGAGATCAAGTATGTTTTCTCCTCTTGTGGGGATGGTGACTAGTTGTTCCATGGCATTTGAGTTTATGAACTCCAGGAATCTTTGGGTTAGAGTGTTCGGGCTTGAGTAGTGTTCCCAGTCTATATTAGGGTAGTTGAAGTCACCTAGTATGATGGTGTTTGGAGATACATTTATCCCCTCCAATGTTTTCAGGAAGGCCATGTGAGGTTCCTGAGTTTGAGAGGGTGGCCTGTAACATGCTACAAATTGCAGAGCAGTCTTGCCTATGGTTAATTGCACCTGGATGGTCTCCGATGCATCGTGCATTGCCACCAACCTTGAGGTGTGGGTGTCCTTTATGAATATGGACACCGCCCCTCCTTTCTTGGTGTTGTCCGGATTTTGGGGCCGGAACGCATGATATGAGGTGAAACCTGTTAGTGCTGGGGTGCTCTCAGGAGCCTTGAACCAGGTTTCTGTCACAGCACAGACATCGATGTTCTCCATATTGAGAAGGGCCTCGAGTGCGTGAATCTTGAGATTGAGACTTCTGGCATTGAGCAGCATTACCCTTAGTTTTTTTCCTTTTTGGTGTTCTAGGGGGGTAGGTTTAGAATTTGAGCCTTGCCTAAAAAAGGCACTATGGGGGTGGCAAGAGCCTTTGCCAATATCCGGAAGCCCAGGGGTGACAGGTGCAAGCCGTCCCTTGTGAAGCAGCGTGGCTTGTCCAGCATGTCATCCCAGGCAGACAGACATTGGATCCCCTTTGAATGACACCAGAATTTAAGCCAATTATTAAAGCTGATCATCTGTATGTCTCTTTTTTCCATGTCTCTATCTGTTTTCTTATATATGATTTGAAATGCAAGTTTTGTATGTCTCTTTTTTCCATGTCTCTATCTGTTTTCTTATATATGATTTGAAATGCAAGTCTAAAATGATCACTTTGTTCCATTAATTTATCTGTGATAGTAATTTTAAAATTATCTAATAATTTGGCTGTGAGAGGCTGCCCTTGTGTAAATGCCATTAAAACAGCTGTCATACGTCCTACTTTAGTATTTAACTGATAATCATCTTGTTTTAATTGAATGAAAGTTTTAAAACATTTGGGAATAAAAATCCAAAAACATCTAAGTAATGCATCTGTCCATATATCAGATCCTGCTGTATATGCCACCCATTCTTCAAATGTAAGCATGTTATAAAATATGCCTTTTTATCATTCCACTGTGGTAAACTCTGTAATAATCTAGACTGTGTATATAAATCTGTAGTGGTTCCCTGTTCCTGTTCTATAATTTGGACTGGTTTTGTGTTTTTTAACTTTTCCTTAAGCTGGGATATCAAAATAGTATTTTGGAGGTTAGTCTCTGTTAATTCATCTAATTCTTCTTCCTTTTCCTTCAAACGCTGTTTAAGGTCTGTCATTTCTACCTGTAAGTGTTTAAGGGATGTATGATACCTATTATTGGATTCCTCTGTGGACTGCAGGGCTCCTATGCACTTTTGGCAGAGATCTTGGATGTTATTTCTGAACATTTTAAACTCACTTTGTTTCTCTTTTAAAAACTTATTAAATTCTTCTGTTAATGTATCATAAGCTTTGTTTCTGTCCTCATCTGTATGTGTAGCAGTGGCATCATTCCATGATTGTACAAGATCTACAGGGGGCTCTGTCAATAACAGATTTGATTGCTGTTGTAATTCAGAAATTAATGTACTGACAGGACATAACTGCTTGACATCTGGATATAATGAAAACTGTGTACCCTTAATTAATTCTTTATCATGAACAGATCTGTCTGCACAGTCTATTTTTTTAGCAATATCATGCAAGACTTTTTTATGGCATATTACACAAAATGCAGTTTCTCTTGAATCACACAATAAACATTTACTATGATATACTTCATTTTTTTGTTGCAAATACCAATCAAATGTTATAATCCACTTACATAATGCCTGTATGTCAACTTGCCCTAACAAGGTTTTACACTTACTAATGTGTTGTGTATACCAACATTGCAATTTACTCCATATTTTATCTGGTTGTTCTGCTACATTAAGAGCAAAACTTGGCTTACATTTGCTAGAATTCTGCCTAATAGCATCCATACTAAAAAATGTGACGTAGAAAAAAGTCTTACCAGTGAGCAAGAAAACAGGTGATCAGGCTGTTGTTGCAGATGGCTGGAAATTTTTCAAAGTCACTCGAGAAGCTGGGAAAGCACAACAGGCAGTGGACTGTTGGGCTAGTGGATATCCACCTTTTCTTAGCGAAATTATGGCACTGCGACTGGAACTTCTGTCTCACTCCGGATGTAGACGTCTAAAAAACTTTACTACTGCAAGCTGCATAAACTGGAATACTTCTGTTCAGAATTGACACATACGTGCAAATGTTAGTTACTGCAATTTAACTGAAGTAACCCTCTGCAGGGCTTACCATCACTCCCCCTGTGGTTGAATGCAGAGTGTAGGTTCAGATGCAGGCTAGCTTGCCATTGAAAAAATATTTGGCTCTGCTTACTGCTTCTTACTGCTTGCTCTTGCTGTGGGATTTGCTGGCTGGATTCTGCTAAAATTCAAAGTCTAGTTATATTTGCATTCACAGTCTGTCGCATACAGAAACTTGCAGAATATACACTGATGAGAGAATATACTTTGCAGCATCAACTTTAGAGAGCAGTAACCAATAACTTTTTATAATAAACCAAACTGGACAAACGTTACAGCTTAAAATACTGTTCCAACTTTACTTCTCATATAGTACAGATGATATGAGAGGTATAACATTTACCTCAGGACTTGTGTCCCTACCATACCTCTAACATAACTAGATTTAATACAGACTTTTTATACATATTTTAGTTAAACACACACCCTCTTGGCTTTGGAAAGATACTACCTTGATGATGCAAATGCTAACACATCTGTTCTTGTCCAAATGATGATAAGTAAACTGTCTTCAAGAAAATGCCTTGTGGATTCTGTAAATGCTGATAAGTAAACTGTCTTCAAGAAAATGCCTTGTGGATTAACTTTCTTAGAAAAACATATTTTTAAACTTTCTTAGAAAAACATGTCCTGTTGTCCAGTGAAAGCAGATTACACTCTTGTCATGTCTGTAAGAAGTAAGTTTTCTTGATGTGTGTATAATACACTCATAAGCAAGTTCCTTATTTTTTTAAGCCACAGTCATTTATTTTAAACTTTCTTGATGTGTGTATTTTTTAAGCCACAATCATTTAGTACGGATGCTAATCACATATTACTAAACTTTCTTTCTACATTTGAGCAAGCTTTATCTTATTCCTTATTTATGTTGCATATTTGTAGCAGTTATTTTCAACCTTAGTATATTGTTGGGCACACTCTAACAGAAGTATTTATGCAGTAGCAGTAGACAGTGTGTCAATATGGGTAAAAAATGGCTTAATATGTACAGACTGTCAAATTTATTTGATGGTAATGAAGTTTGATACACATTTGTCAAATTTGAGTTGGTTACCAATGACACAATCCAAAAGCTTAGAAGACTTAACATTTTCATAGGGGAAGCAGTCAAGGGTTATACAACCAAGCCGAAAAAAACACAAAATAAACTACTAAAACAGAAAAAAAATGGCTTCAGAAAGCAACCAGTAGTTTTAAAGTGCATAAAGCGCTTTTCGTTTAATAAAATCAAAATTCTTCAGTGCATCTGATGAAGTTTGATTTTATTAAACGAAAAGTGCTTTATGCACTTTAAAACTACTGGTTGCTTTCTGAAGCCTTTTTTTTCTATTTTAAAGGGGTATACAACAGTAATGGATTCAGGGCATAGTCAATTTGCAGTTAGTACACCACAAATTGTCTAACCATTCTTTGGGGAGAACAAACTGCATTTAGAGCTTTTATCATGTAGGTTCAGGTCAAGAGCATTATGCCACAGCTTCAAGGAATAAAGGAGGCTTCCAGCTTTGACATCATAAGGCTGAGACTGTTATCTGCCTGGACAATGGCAGAGTTGCTGGCATATTATTTGAACATTGCACCTCCACTCTGATTAGTTATGCAATTTAAAACTATCTGCTAAACAGTAAGTTAAATACAGAGCCCTAAGGGACTCCAAGGTCAACTGAGAGAAACTAAGAGAAGGCCTTGTTCTATTCTATAACCTAAATAGCTAGAAAAATACTTTCTAACACTGGAGGTCAGACCATGGGCCATGACATGTGAGTGTAAGGGCAAAAACAGAACCTGTTTCAAATACCAAGAACATATTAATTTCATGAAATCAGGAAAATACAGTCTAATGCAGGTGACCCGGGTTTTACATTATGTAAGTGCTGTCATGTAAAGTGTACAAAGATTGTATGTTGGGTGATTCCAATATGATTTTAGTAGTATAAACAGTTAAAACAGAGCTCTGGGCAGAGGTCCATTTAAAAAACAACAAAAGTCTGCATACTACTAAAATTGTTCATAGAAATTGGTAACTGAAGTGCTGAGGACATTCAAACTGTCAAAAAAGAAAGAAAAAGTGAAGCAAAAGGGAGAACAACTGTGAAAACACAGAAGGGGACTGAATGCAGCATGAAGAAGAGGTGGGATAGTGGCAGTTAAAGGAGAAAATTCTTCAGTCACCCAAGACAGTAAGATTGGCAAAATGCATGCTGAAAGTTTTAAGATAAATGGTTCTCTATTAGAATATATAGAGATAAATGACAGAAGGCTGCAGGAAATGGAATATATTTTAGCCAGACATTCGGGGGAATAATGGATAAGCAAACCACTGAAAAAGAAAGGAAAGGAAAATAAATGATGGAAAAGAAATTAAAATATGAAGAAATGGGACAGAACTGACTAAACTTGAAGATAGGACACCCAGAGACAACTCAAGATTTATACTAGAACAAATCAATGGCAAGGATTACAAAGACTTTACGACAAAATGCCTCAGCACATGGGCTGGACTTTCTAATGCAGATAGTAAAATAGAATTACAACAGAAAGGATACATAATAAACATCCAATTTGAGATGGAAAAGGCAGCCAAGACATATACTGGTTTCACTGTAGACATACTAGTTAAGGGACAAAATTGTGTCCATATTGTAGAGGAAGGAGACAGTCTTAAAGATGGAGACACAAGAGTCTGTGTAGATAATATATTTTCATTACAGACATAAACAGAAATGCTGTTCTTCCTTCTTTATGACACTGAAGAGAAATGAAACTTCATTTCAGATCATTGCATCCTGTATTACATTGACTTTTCTACTGACCTGGGCTAAAAATGTATGGAGGTCCTCAAGAGGCACATGATGAAATGATAAAAAGAAAAGAAGACGTGTAGGCAGAAAAAGGTACTGAGGGAACAAGCAAACAGCCAACAAATGCAGAAAAGCAAACTGCGTACATTTCAGTGGATAGATAAAACAAGAAATAGATTTTTTAATGGAGAAATATTCCATAAAAGGAATGCAGTGAGAGCATGGGATGAGGGTAACATTTAAAATGGAATAGTGTTTATATGAGAAAGGATATGCTATAACCAAAATATGAGTCACAAACTGAATGATACTTTAAAAGCATTGAAATCAATATCTCCAAAGAGAAAATACCTATATATCAATATAAATGTAAAATCCAAGTGTTATACCTAATTTTTTCTTAAACATGACTCTTTCCATTTAAGTGTCCATTATATCTGGTAAAATTCCCATTTGTTTTTGAACCGATGTGTTATGTTGCTTTCAATAAAGGTGAAATCACAGCGGGGGAAATGAAGGAGAATAAAGAAGGAAAAGATGGGTAAATGAAAAAGGAAGCAAATATAGGTGGAAAGAAATAGTCTATAATGTATAAAGTTAACTTCAGTAATACTGGAATGAATGGAAAGTTAAAGTGACAAGTGTGCTGACTGAGAGTAGGATAAATCACAAGATTCACATAAACAATGCATTGCAAACACTGAGTGAGGAAAGCATGCTAAATGCAGAAAATATATTAAGGGCAAAGATGTTTGTTATAACTACAAGATACACTCGAGAGATATTTTAAAACCACTGAAATCCATATGTACCAGTGAGAAAATAACTATTTCATATCATATGATGTTTGGTTAACATTACATATGTTATTAGGCTTCAGACTAGCAGATTTTCAATCTGCAGACAGATCTAGCTCTAGTTTTAGTGGAATTTAGATTGCCTTCTTTGACAAGCTATACTTGATTACAAGAGGATGTAACTATTTCTTTGGATAATTAACTAGTCTGACCTTTTTAAAATGCTTAGAGTATTTGCAATATTAACAAAGTTAAAGGGCAAATCTTAAAATTGTGCACTAGCTGCATAAACAAATAACCTGCAGAAAAGAATACAAATTTAAAGCTCAGCAAGCTCCTGCCTGGTGCCCTGCAGAGTTATACAGCAGCAGAGAGACAAAAGAGAGACTTTGGAGTGATTGACTATCATTTTTCTGCATTTTCTTGCTGCCTTTAGCACCAAAACACCGATTTTTTTGAGTTTCTGTGATTCAAAAAACTTGTTTCAGCTACATATTGTACTTATTTTACTGCCTGCACTTTAAGAAAGTAATTTTTGTGTTTAAATTACCTGTTTAACTGTTGTAGGCTATATTTTTGTGTTTAAATTACCTGTTTAACTGTTGTAGGCTATACACTCAAATGTGATAGCCATTTCTGTGCATTTAAAGTGTTTTTTTGATTGCATCTGCTTTATTTTCTGAAAAAAACAAAAAAACAAAAAAAAAACTTATTTTCCTGTCTTTCTAAGCTAGTATAATCCAGTTTTCAGGTTAGTGCTAAATTCAGGGCTGTGGGACAAGTTTTTGTGTTTGCCCATACCTTACTTGGATAGAAGGAAGTTTCTCTGTTCACCTGTGAGAGAGGGAAGCTTTGAGCAGCCTATCTGTCCCTGGAGGAATGGTTTCAGCCCAGAAATTAGTAGTTTATTGGCCAGTTAGGGCTAATTTCTATCTCTTTCATTTCCCTACTATAAAACCCGCATTTGTAAGGTTTTTGTGCTTGTATACAGCTCAGCGAGCTCCTGCCTGGTGCTCTGCAGAGATTTACAGCTGCAGAGAGACAAATGAGAGACTTTGGAGTGATTAAGTATAATTTGTCTGCATTTTCTTGCTGCCTTTAGCTAATTCCGCCTAAAACACCCATTTTTTAGAGTTTCTGTGATTTAAAAAGCTTGTTTCAGCTACATATTGTACTTATTTTACTGCCTGCACTTTAACAAAGTCATTTTTGTGTTTAAATTACCTGTTTAACTGTTGTAGGCTACACATTCAAGTGTGATAGCAATTTCTGTGCATTTAGAGTGTTTTTTTGATTGTATCTGCTTTATTTTCTGAAAAAAAAATATATATATACTTGTTTTCCCGCCTTTCTAAGCTAGTATAGTCCAGTTTTCAGGTTAGTGCTGAATTCAGGGCTGTGTTACAAGTTTCTGTGTTTGCCCATACCTTACTTGGATAGAAGGAAGTTTCTCTATTCACTGTGAGAGAGGGAGCTTTGAGCAGCCTATCTGTCCCTGGAGGAGTGATTTCAGCCCAGAAATTAGTAGTTTATTGGCCATTTTGGGCTAATTTCTATTTCTTTCATTTCCCTGCTATAAAACCCACATTTGCAAGGTTTTTGTGTTTGTATACAGCTCAGCAAGCTCCTGCCTGGTGCCCTACAGAGTTCTACAGCAGCAGAGAGACAAAAGAGAGACTTCGAAGTGATTAAGTATCATTTCTCTGCATTTTCTTGCTGCCTTTAGCTAATTCCGCCTAAAATGCTGATTTTTGTTAGAGTTTATGTGATTTAAAAAGCTTGTTTCAACTACATATTGTAGTTATTTTACTGCCTGCACTTTAACAAAGTAATTTTTGTGTTTAAATTACCTGTTTAACTGTTGTAGGCTACACACTCAAGTGTGATAGCCATTTCTGTGCATTTAAAGTGTTTTTTTTATTGTATCTGCTTTATTTTTGAAAGAAACAAAAAATACCTTTTTTCCCACCAAAAATATACTTGTTTTCCCGCATTTCTAAGCTAGTAAAGTGCAGTTTTCAGGTTAGTGCTGAATTCAGGGCTGTGGTGCAAGTTTCTGTGTTTGCCTATACCTTACTTGGATAGAAGGAAGTTTCTCTGTTCACCTGTGAGTGAGGGGAGCTTTGAGCAGCCTATCTGTCCCTGGAGGAGTGGTTTCAGCCCAGAAATTAGTAGTTTATTGGCCATTTTGGGCTAATTTCTATCTCTTTCATTTCCCTGCTATAAAACCCGCATTAGCACGGTTTTGCATACCGAGCAGCACCGGTTAGCTAGGGTAGAACTATTCCTGGCTCCACAAAGTCTACTCTTCAATTTTTCCCTTGGAACTAGACAAACTTTCAACTTAAGCACTCAAACCATTCACTTCTCAGCCCAGCAATTGCTCAAAACTCATAGCAAGCACTAATAAAACTTAGCACTAGACCCCCCTATACTGTAGAGAAGTACAAGGCTCTCTATTTGACCTTACCAGCCAATCAGTAAAACAGCTCACTGTACCTATCCAGGCATGTCCAAAGGGCAGTTTCAGGTGTACTCTCCAGTCCAACTGGTGAATCTGAGCATTTTGAGGCAATGTTACAACTGCCTCATGTACACAGACAACCCTCTCCTCCTGCCATCAAACACTAATACATGTGAGAGATGCAATTATACAACCAAACTGGAGACTAAGCTCTCTCAACCCAAGACTGGACAGTCAAGAAGAGAAGAGAATTACTTGCATCACACCACCAGTCTCACATAGACCTATGAAACCAGCACCGGCAAAAAACACACATAAATACACAAAAACATACTCGGAGGCTCTAAATAAAAATCTGCAAAAGCAACAGAGACTTCCAAAGCAGATATCCAAGCAACCTCCACCCCCCCAACACAAACCATGAAACCCATACTTCACAAAACCAATGTGCCACGCAATCACAGCCCTTAAGACAAAATAACATACCCAACACACTAGTAATAGGTGACTCTATAGTCAGGCACACTGACGTCCCACTCACTAGGCTGAACAAGGAGAAGGTTACTGTTAGCTGCCTGTCGGGTGCCATGATCCGCCACATAACACAAGCACTCAAGTCACTCCAGAACAAGTAAAAATATGACTCTGTCATTGTCCATGTTGGTGTGAATGACCTGAGCCATACCTCCCTGGACTACATGAAAATATACATGGAGGAGCTCTCTGATCACGTAGCCAAGGCTGGTATGATCCTGACCCTGCATAGCATCCTGCCCTCACCAAGAATGATACCACGGTATAAAGAAAAAAATATCAATTTCAACAACTGGCTAAGGTTCTGGTGTCATTCAAAGGGGATCCAGTGTCTGTCAGCCTGGGATGTCCCATGCTCTGGAAAAAGATTCCAATCTACATTAGGCAGAGCTCCTCACTAACACTCTTCAAGAGAAACCTTGACGAGTGCATGGGAAACAGGAAGTTTACCCTGGGGATCATTTCATTGGCTCTACTGGACAAAAGCACAGGGAACTAATCTAAGGGGGCGGCGAAAGCCAACACATTCCAGCTAGGCTTATACATGCCTTTGGGCAGATAGCCTATTACCTACCTATGAACCTATGAACAAATATACTAAATGGAAGAATGCAAACCGCAGTGTTTGGCTTTTTAGTAGCACAGAGATAAAGGGACAGATTAAAAAAAAAAGTTATTTAATTTATAAGCTGCAGACAAGTGAAATAATAAATTAACAATTTCATAATAGCGGCTCTTCATCACAAAGCAGGAAATCAAGGTTTGAATTTGATTAGCAAAGACTAGATTAAGCTTTATACTGCTGATTTTTTTTTGAGTCCTAGCTGTATTGCTTTTTAAAATAATTATTTATTTGCTGTAGTAGAACACTGATAAATTCTGATCAATTTCACTCTCAGCCCAGGGCTGAGTATAATATAATAAGTATACTTTTAATATAGTATATAATTAGCTTGTTGTTTATTTTGGGGTAGGGAGAGAATTTTCTGTTTTTATTTAAAATAAGAAGAACGGGTTTAGATGAGACAGTATTACACAAAAACATAAATTGTCATAAAAATGATAGAACCAAACTATGAAAGATCATTTTTTTATAGAAAAGAAAAGAATATATGTAAATAGAATAATAGATAAGCTTTACCATGCTACAGTTTGACTTACTGGTTTGGAACATTACTGGGTTGGTGAACAGGATAAAATCAAGAACACGATACTGACCTTTATTTATAGTAGTAATGCACATATAAAATGGTACAAAAATATATACAACTCATAAACAGCATTACAGTTTTGTAAAGAAAAGTAGAAAGGAAGGTGTCACAAAAGGAGATACATTTTGAAAATAGTTGTGTGTCATTTGTAAATATCAGCATGATTCATATAAGATACTTGCATTACAAATGTATTAGAACTGTATGTCAGGTATATGTCAAATTGCTGGTACAGAAGTGTGTGTTGGAAAGGTTTTTGCAAAATGCTTAAAATGTACCCACAGCATGACCTACTGGAATAGAACAGAAATGTACCTGCACTATTGTAACTATTTAGATGTATATACTTTAAGAGTGAAAACTGGAATACAGGTTAACTTCAGAAAAAATAGCTGAAATTAAATTATTTTATGGCCAGGTTATAAAAAGATGTTATCTTTCAGTTTCAGTGCAGCAAGAGACACAGCGTCTAAGACTGGGGAGCTCTCTGTATTGTCTTGGAAGTCTTTTATTGTTTTATGACATCCACCAGTTGCTGAGAATCTGAGGAAAAGCCTTTGTCTATGTATTTTTACAGGTAGATGCTAAATGCTTCTAGCTTCCAGCAGTGGGGTAGGTCACCAGAGATAGAGTTAGATTACAAGAAATGAGGTCATTCTGCAAGCTATCCCAACAGTAATATTTGAGATATTAATTTAAGAACTCCCTGAGAGAGACAGAGCATTCTGTAGTCTGTCTTGGACCTGCTTGACAACATCAAGATCCACTCACTACATCTGCCTTGCTCTTAAGTCAGTTAACTAGGGTATAGTAATTCTCTTTTCAATCAGGAATATAGTGAAGTATCATTCAGATGTTTTGCTTTATTTATTTGAGACTGTCCTGCAATGTTGTTTTAAATATTTCCTGTGGTTTTGAACTCTGATGTCAGTGTTAATATATACTCCCCTGGATTCATTAAACTCTGTGCAGGAATAGTGCAATTCTGGCACAGAGCAGATCATACCCATGTAGAGCACAGCGCGTCTTGCATATTAATGAAGGCGCACTGCTGTTTTCCCCACATGGACACAATCCATGTATGAGCGCAGGGTGTGTGTCCGAGCAGTGCACAGACACTAAACACACCCCCTGTGCTCAGAAAGTGTCATACGGAACTTTTTAAGCCACACTGGCATAATAGTAAAGCTTAGCTCTAATATGGTGCCAGTATTTTAGTGTCCACAGACACTGAAATGTAAAATAGATCATTCCAGTGTCCACGGACACTGAAATAAAAATGGACAGATGAAAGCAATACAGGGTGTGTGTCACAGCTTCTGTGACACACCCCCTGTATTGCTAAAGAGCCATATGGCACATCTGCATCCTGCAGAAGCAGGAAATGTGTTCAAACCTCTCAACCATACAGATTTTCACAGAATGTCCAGATATCTGCCTCATAGTTATGGTCCACCGTCCATAAAATTATGGTTATCTGGCAAATTAGTGGAAAAGCATTAAAGAGTGAAGTTGGAAAATAATGAGAGACATTTGAG